>NC_031788.1:14648170-14659042 GCF_001522545.3 Parus major
AGACACAGACACACAGAGACACACACACACAGACACACACACACACACACAGACACACATACAGACACACACACACACACACACACAGACACAGACAGACACACAGACAGACACACACATACACAGACACGCACACACAGACGCGCACACACAGACGCGCACACACAGACGCGCACACACAGATGCGCACAGACACGCACACAGACAGACACACAGACACACACAGACACAGACACACACACACAGACACACAGACACAGACACAGACACACGCTCCTAACGTCCGTCTAAAAGGTTTTAGGAAAGGTTTATCCGCATAGACTATGTTGGCTGTTACCCCCACAGACACACTCAGCAGCAAAAAGAAAGTAGCCCATTTTACCCTTTTCTGTGACTTACTAACCTCCAGAGAATGTGATGAAAAAAACTCAGCAATGTTAAGATGTTAATATACTCTGCAGGAAAATCGGCAAATTGTTGGAATTACAAATTGAGTGCACAAAGCAAAACCAGAGGAATGCTACCTTCAATTTAGATTTATTTAGTTCTTTGAACTCACCCAGAACAGAGAACTCATCTCCTGACTGACTGTTCTGAACAACTGTTTCCCCTAAATACTGCAGAGAATATGTATTTCGCTGGGTTTTTTTGCAAGCAAATTGTTTAGTTCTGTCTTTTACTTAACCCTACCATTAAAAAATATGGCAACAAAAGTCACCCAACCCAATCCCTGTTCCATTACCTGTTCAATCACTTTGGGATGTTTCAGTGAGGCAGAGCATTCTGTTATTAGACATACTGCACACAGAAGAGTAAAAGTCCTTAATGAGACTGAAGGCTAGGTAATTTCGTTTCACTTTTCAAAAATCAGTTTACTGAAGACTTTAAATTTAAAAAGTCACCAATTAAGTATTATTAAAGTACCAGGATCCATCTGAAATATACATACCATTTATATGGTGCACAAAATAATTTGATGTACCTTCATTCAACTAAATGCAGCATACAAAAATCAGAATGGAAATACATTCCATAGCAGATTTAAATCAATAGCAGTTAAATTCTTTTACGATTGCCTCTTTCCTAATACACTACATCTAGAAACATCAACAGATCTAGCCAGGGGGGGAAAGGGGGAAATAGAAATGAAAAAAAACTACATAGGCAGGCTGCCTCAGCATTTAGGTTAAATATCCTTCCCCACTCTCTTATATCTTTGGCATAAAGGGCACTATTCCTCCCCTCCCATTCTCCTCAAAATTTTTTATTATTAAAACAAGTCAGAAGAATATTTAAGATCTTTCTAAATACCCAAAAAGCTCAAACATGAAGTGCAGAAGATCCTGTATGGTACAGCTGTTTAAGAGAGACACATTTAAATGCAGGCTGAAGCAGCCTGTAGTGTCAGACTGTAGCGTCCAATACCTTTCCACATGCTACAAATGGTTTGATTTTGCAGGCAAATATAATCAAGACACCATTTCTTTCCCAGAGTTCTTGAAAAATTAAAACACTCCCCCCGCTTTTTCTATGAAACTGTGCCACAGAGATTAATCTTGAAGGTTTTGTGATTGCGATTTCTTGTCCATTATTAAAAAAAAACCCACCATGATCAAAAGATAAGGTTCCATTGTAAAACAGACTTGCTTCCTCCTCATCTGCATTTTGTCTCAGCTATACATTAGGGTATACATCACTGATAAAATGCAAAAAACAAAAAAAGAAACAAAATTAAAAAAACAAAAACAAAAAACCAATAAAATTGGTAACTAGTCAATGCAAAACTTCCAAGCTAATAAATCCAAAGCCAGGATGAACAAGGGCCTCAAATGAACAGTTAAAAGAAACACAAAGCCACAGGCGAGCCCAAAATGCACGCAAGTCATATTTCAAATAAAATCAGACTGGCAACAACACACTGTAATCAGGAAAGGTACTTAAAGTGAGGCCGAATGCTGGGTTTATTTTGTCTATCACTTCCCATATCCCACAGCCTCTGTCTTCACATGTCAGCAGCAAATCCATCAAATCCACTGATATTAGTAAAAAAACCAAAATAAAAACCCACAGTAGTAGTAACAAAGTTGAAAGAAATTCTTTACAACAGTCAGTTGAACAGCCCATTGCAACATCAGTTAACAGTAAATACAAGTACTGCATGCTATAATGCACAATCTTGATCTAAAATCAAAGTAACAAAGCTGAAACAAAACAAAAAAGTCCAAAGCCCACAAACAGCACCAATTTTGTCTGTTTCCTCTAAACCCATGCTTTTATTCTCCGGTTTTCACTCATATACTATCTGTTTCGATGAAGCTGTATTTTATATTCAGAACATACTACTTTGTTTCATGTGAAGCAGAACATTTTAAGATGGAAATATTCCAAAAGAAAATATTTATTTTTACAATAGTGATGATAAAATTTTAAGCTTATTGTAAGAATCCATTGTAACTGTATTCCAGATACCATGTACTTGGCCTCCCTCACACTTTTAGATTTCCTTTTGTCTTGTTATTCCAGTTAGAATCCAACATACTATTTTCTGTTAACTTCTGTCTGAAAGAGGAAGAAGATAACGAGGATTCAAATGATTCTGAATATGAGCTGACAAATTGAGAAGCTTCGCTTTTAAAGGAAAACTTGACCGTGCTTAGAAATAGGAGCAGAAACCACAAACAGAACCCACGAAAGAGAATTGTGGGAATTATCTCAACCTCACGCTACATTATATCTCATAATCACCTTATTTATATCCCAGAAACACTAACACCTAAAGTGGCACGCGACCTCGGGGCGGGGGGAAAAAACCCAAACAAACTCGTCTCCACCCTTCAACAACAGTTTCATTACAGCTACGAGACAGAAATGAATAAGAGACGTGGAAATGAACCTTTCAGCTGCAGTATTTTTCATCCCTTTTCTTAGTGGCAGAGATAAGGAGACAAGGGAAGTCAGCTCTAAAACTTACCGAGACTACAGGATGACCAGGAGAATGCAGATATCAAGGTCTTTGGAACCGCCTCGGTACCAGATAAACTTAGATGAATGGCAGAGAGGGCCATTCTAACCGAGGTATTTCACCCACACCCCGCCTCTGCTCAGACTGAGAAACCGTGGGTCAGACGGTTCTAAAGCCAAGCGACCTCAGGTCTCTGTATTTTACGAGGAACCTCCACCCAAAATCACCATACTTGGATATGCATCACCCAGAGATGCGGGAAGCATTCAGTCCACGCATCAATTCCCCGCCACTGCCGCAGGAATGCCCCTTCAAAACTCAGGCACCAGTAAAGTTACAATAGCTAGAAAGAGGTTAAGGCAGCCACGCACTGCCCGGGGAATTCCCTCATCTCCAGCCCTCCTCCACATGCAACCCGTCTACGCTCCCCTTCCTCCTCCCCTCTGGGAGCCACATTCATAATGAGGAGGGGGGTGAGAGACGGAAAAGAGCCGCCCCTCAGGGCCACCCCCCAAGCTTCTCCCTTCTCTGGCAAGGGGCAGCGCTCCCTCCGCCATTCCAGTCCCACCCCAGCACTCGAAGCAGGGGAACGCGAACTAGAACTCCCTCCCTCCAAACCCCACTCACCTGGGAAATGTGCCAAAGCTCAGCTACATCTCCTTCTCCCCCACACTCAGCTCCGCACCGCCATTTTCCTCACTGCCTGGATTTAAATCGGGACCGGAGCGGAGACACCAAGGCGGCGTGAGGCATCGTGGGACCTGTAGTGCGGCTCCGAACGGGCGTTCACAGAATCCCCACCCCCTTGGCATGGGAGCTCATGGTACTTGTAGTCCACGCCGGGCCCGCTGCCGAAGCCGTAAGGCTCAGCGGTCGCCAGCGCTCCGGTGTCGCCCCCGCACCGCCGCGGACTCCGCCGTAGGGCGGGTTCAAACTGGAAAGAGGAAGCGGCCCCAGAGGAAGCTGCCTGTGCAGTGCACCCCGCCGGCGTGTACCCGCGGCACTTGCTCAGGGCTCCCAGAGGTCACAAAATGCCCTATCTGTATCATATGGAGCGTTTTACTGCGCACTAGAGTTCAAAATACAGAGCGGTACCGGCCCTGGGTCGAGCGATGTCCCCCTGTTTCTGCTAAGCTCTGCTGGGTCCTGATTGCATCTCTGGCCCCGTACTCACGGTTCTTAGGGAGTTTTGGTTCTCGTTTTGCTTGTGTGCATTATGCGTTTGCACATGTTGGAGCTGCTCTCCCTGCGGCCCCAGCCGCGACAGAGCAGGATAACTAAAAATTCATTTTTCATGTTACTCCCCAAATGTTCACAATTCACGTCGGGCTTCATTGGCTATGCCAGTGAGACGTGCAGCAACATCGCGAGGGCTGGAGGTGTCGTGGTGGGTCAAGTGAGCGCAGGTTCCGATCACGATACAGCCGTGTTCTGCAGCCGCACAGGGTGATCTCCCCGCAGGAGCATCACAGGGAAGAGATGAGACAGCCGGCACTAGCTGGAGCGCGGGAACAGAGGAGGAACGAGGCAGACAAGGGCCTGAGCGGGAGACGACGCACGGCGGGCCTCGGACACAGTACCCCCTCCTCCGCTGTGGGGCAGGCGCCAGCCTGCCAGATAGGAGGGAGGCACTTTAACCTCTTGGGGGGCGGTCCTCCCTTTATTCTTTTAGCGGAGGCTCCTTTTAGAGGGGGGATGTACGTATGTAAATGACGTTATTAACGCAACATGGTGCCGTACGGGCTAGTTTTAGTCTTTTTGTGTTTTCTTTGGGAGCGAATAAAAAGGGAGGTAGTCGGAGTCTGGGGGGTGATGATGTAATTTCGGGTACCCCGATTGTTATAGATACATATTGTAATAAATAGAAATTATTTGTGCTAGCTAAATTAAAACTATTTGGAAAGTTATTATTTGAAACAATCAAGAGAATCAGTGTTATAAGGCAGATGTACCCCTTTGCAGATGTTACATGTTAAAATTAAGGTACAGGATGTAGTTTTGAGGTAAGTAATGTCCCAAGACAAAATCGACCTTGAGATGGACCAAGCTGGAACGACTTTAAGCATAGGGCCTGAAAATTATTAAATGTAAGACTAATTAGAGGACTTACATAATGCAACGCTTAGTATGCAGGCACCAACCTGCGAGGCCATCCAGAGGACGACGAGGATGAGTCCCTTTGGTCGGTTTTAATTGGAAGGGGAAAAATATTGATGCCATATAATGGGTTTGATTTGAGGGTACCTCCCTCATTGTCATCATCCTGCGGTTTAAACTGAGGAGGAAGCCCTGTTGTCTGCCCTTTATAAGGGTTTGGATTGTGGTAAAAATTCCCCTTTTCCCGTCATTTGAGCGATTTAATTCGAGGAAAATCCCTCCTTTTCTGCTGTTGTAGGGGATTAAATTGAAGGGTGGAGCACACACTTATCAGCGGCTTTACATCGGGCTGTGCCGCCGCATTGGAGGGCGCTTCTGCCCCCTGGCACCAAACGTCTCGCACGGCAGCACTCCTGGCATTCCGTGGGGAATTGCTGAGGTGCAGCGGGAATTTGGCGGCCGGGCAGCCCCCGGGGAGCGGCAGAGCCGCGCTGAGGCGAGGCGAGCTCTTCCGGGCCGGCAGGCGGGAGCCGCGGTGCGGAGCTGTGTTCGTCCCGGTCGCTCCGCCCGCTCCGGGCGCGGGGCTCGGGCGCCACCGGGCTCCCTTTGGGCCAATCCCGGTGCCCCTGGGCTAGTTCAATATAGTATATAAATATTAATATAAATTTGATAAAAATAAGCATTAAAAATAGTTAAATAACCATTTAAGGTGAAGGGGATTTTTTTTTTTTTTAATTTGGTTACAGGCAGGGCTTTTAAATAAACAATATAGAAATGAAAATATACAAATCTATAATAAAGATGTAAATATAGGGAGATATATATATATATAGACATAAAAAAGAAATAAATACTAGTAACAAATATATTCAAGTGGATTAATATTCAATATGAAAAAGATATGGACAGATGTTAATATATTTTAATATCTATTATGCATTATATATGTGCATAAATACGGAAGATAAATATAATAGAAATAGATATTAAATGTATTTAAATGAATTTTTGTTTTTTATTTGGTTAGAGGCAGGGCTTGCTAAGTTTCGATGGGGGTTTTTGGGGCGTTCCTTGGAGAAGAGTTTTTGGAAGGGGGTTGCACACGTTGTTTCTTGCCTCGCTTCTCTGCACGTGCAGGGGCGCGCCCCCCCCAGCTCCGGGCTGAGGTCTTCGGCTGTGCTCCGTGCCGGGCGGGGCCGAGTCGAGCGGAACCGGGCCGAGCCAAAGCAGGCCTGGCCCAGCGGAACCGAAGCGGGCCGAGCCGAATTGGGCCGGGCGGGCCGGGCCGAAGCGGGCCGGGCCATGCAGAACCGAGCCGAGCCGTTCCTGTGTCCTCTCTGCCACCACTCCCTCTTTCTGCCTCTGGCCTGTGCCTGGGGGTTCTGGGGAGGGATTTCTGGGACCTGCCCCCCTTTCTTTTTGCAGCAGAGCTCCTTTTTGGGAGGGGTCTATACCTGGACAGAGTTCCAATAAAGCAAGGTGCTGCTGTCCAGGGCAGTTGGAGTTGTTCTCTGCCTTCTTTGGGGGTGAGGAGCAAAGACTGGGGGGCTCCCGTGTCACTTGGGGCATGCCGAGGTCCCTGCCAGAGAGAGGGACACGCTGCGCTGGAGGAGCAAGGTGAGCGGGGAATGGGGAGGGCTCGTGCTGGGTACTCTTCCCCAGAGGGGACCGCAAGCTCCCAGGAAATTCCCTGGGAGGGCTGGATGCAGAATCCAAAAACTTGTGGAGTTGTTCTGGTTCTTACGGTAGGTATTGGCAAGGGACAGGAATTGATCTTTGGAATATGATTTTTGGCCCATAGTTGTTTATGAATTGTGTAAGCTATTATATAATTGAGATGTGTCTAGTAGATGTATTACAGTTATATTGTGTGTGTGTATATGTGATGATTTCATTATCATACCATTTCACTGAACAGTGAAGATCATTGGAGTGAAATCTGATTACTTGCATTTTAAAAACTCGCTGCCCCCCCAACCCTTTTTGATTTTTTTTCACAGGTATTTTATAGGCATATTTCAACATTTTCCTTCCTAATCCACGAGTAAAGGGAGATGTTGGGATTTGATCCAAAAGATCTTACAATCTGTTTTGTGTTGAAACGGAGAAAAGCCGTGAGCAGCCAACTCACTGGAAAACTGTATGTTGAACGCAGAGAAGCACAAAGTGTTTGCTGCTGTTAGAGTTCAAAATAACAAGGAAAAATGGTGGGGAATTTACCTGCCTTGGAACGAAGTATGATCCCATCCCGTACTCTCAGCTCCCGCTCCCCTTCCAGCGTGGCTGTGACCCGGGCTGGCCGTAACGCTCGGTGTCTCTGGACCTCGCAGCATTTCTACGTGGCTGCTGCACCCGGGTCCCCAGTACGTCCTGCTCTGGCCGCCTTCCCTGAGCGGTCCCACGTGCACAAGAGGCTGCTACAGACCACAGGGGCCTCTTGGCTGCAGAGCTGGGTGATGGGAGACAACAAAGCAATGCCCAGGATGCAGCTGTTCAAACCAGCCTCGCCTCACGGAGCATTTCTTTCTTACCTGTCCATGGTTCTCTCTGTGTGTCTGTGGTCATTTTTAAACTGCAGGGCTGGGAGGCCTGGCCATTTCACCGGGAGTGCTCACCCTGGGAGCACCAGTCTCTGCCTTAGGAGGAAGCAAGCTGCCACCAGAATAAAAGCGGGGTGGAAATGCTCCCACTCCAAGGCAAGAGCCTGCAAGGGCCATCCTTTGGGGACTCATCTTCCGTGTGAAGGCACATTGTCTAGCAGAGGAACAGGTTGGTACCTGGTGGAGCAGGGCCAAGATTCCATTTTCCCTATTCTGCCTCCTGCAGCACTGGCCAGGGCTGGGAGAGGAGGGGGAGTGTGTTCAGCACTGCTGCTGCAACGGAGTGGCCCTCTCAGGAGGATCCTGGTTGCTTCAGGGCTTTGTTTTTCCACTGGTTTGTGTCCACAAAGGAAAGGCATGCAGAAGGCAGCACCATCACCCCAGGCCTGTAGTCGGGAGTCCATCAGCTTTCCCCACAGTGAAAGTGGTTAAGGTTTCCTTAACCAAAGGAAAACTCAGCACCGCTACAGATGTACAGAACAGCAATTTATCCGCCGGGGCCTTCTGACACACTTTGCCCATTATGTGTCCAGAAGACTCCAAGTACTGACTTGACATGTCCACAAGTGTGGCCAAAGCCACACATACAGAGCAACACCAAGTTCTCATGGTGTACCAAGAGAAACAAAGATGTAATAACATTATTTCTTAGACAACTGTTGGGGGTGAAGTCAAATGTAAAGAAAAAATGGAAATGTGAAAAATGATGGACGTGAGTGCACACGGATACAGAGTTTCTGCTTTTGGGCTCCACAGATGTTTTTTTCTTTCCTCTTTCCCTTCTTGTGTGAGCTGCCTTTGAGTCAGTTATGTTATACTGAGCTCTGCTGCCACCTTGTGGGCACAGAGCGGTACTGCCGCTGTGCTCCGAGCCAGGGCCCTGCCCTGCTCCGCTGGGTGACGGGAAGGCGGCGGCAGCGGGAGCTACCGCAGTTCCGCGGCTGCCGAGCCTGGGGAGGGAGCGAGCGGGGCGGTGTCTGTAAATAGCAGGGAGGGGTGAAAGACAGTTAAATGTGTAAAGTGACACGGCCGGGAGCGGAGACACGGCGCTAAAAGGAGCGGCGGCCGTGCAGGCCGGCGGCTGAGAAGAATAACAGCAGTAGCGGGCGGCAGATCAGCTTCAGCTTCACGGACTGCGGGGAGAAGGAGGGTGAGCAGCGGGCCCGCAGCAGGCGAGGGGCGGGCACTTCGGTATTTTGCTAAGGTGTTTATCTCGGCCAGCACCTAATCGGGCAGTCCAAGTCCCCGCAGAAGGGGAACCGCTGCGAGGGAAGAGGCGCTCAGAGCCCGCAGCGAGCTGTGCACGACCTCTCCACCGCCGCTTCCTGCTCCGTGCTGCCGTCGCAAAGTCTGCCTTTGCGAGCTGGCACCACGCCCGGGAGAGCTGGCGGCTACGCCCCTCCCCGCCCCCTGCCCCGAGTGCCGCTGGGGCGCTCCGATAGAGGTTCTGCGGGGGCCTTTTAGGCGGGACCTGGGGAATAGGGAGGGGCGGAGAAGGGGACGGGAGTCTGGCGAGGGGGAGCCAGGGCGACTGCGGATCCTGCGAGCACCCCTGGCTCCGCCCAACTGAGGGCCTCGCGCTCCCATTGGCCGCAGTGTCAAAGCTTCCGCCAATCCCGGCCCGCCTTGCTCCGCTCTGGCCAATCACAGCGGTCCTTTGAATCCGGGCGCTGTCCCGCCAAGCTCAGCCCTCTCAGTCGCGGCCCGGCCCCTCAGCCCGGCCCTCGTTCTGCTGAGGCGCCGCTCCGGCCGCTGTCGCTTTGGGAGCCGGCGGAGCCGTGCTGCCACAGACCCGACAGGTGCTGCTGGGTCCTGGGAAGGGTGGGCGGGGGCTCCCCGTTTAGGTCCCGGCTGTAAGTTCTCCCAGAGAAACGGGGAGAAGGGGAGGAGCGGGCGGGATCGCGGGAGCGGGGCCTGATGGGACAGCGGGGGGTCGCGGAGGAGAGCGCGGCGGGAACGGGCGGGCTGGGATTGGCGGGCCCGGCTCTGCCTCGGGCTGTGATTGGCTGGGCTGGCCGGCCGTGGGCTATAAATAGCGTGAGCAGGAGAGGTGTGGGCTTTAGTTCGGCGGCGAGGCGGCGAGCAGCGGAGAGGCAGCGGCGGCGGCGAGCGGCGGCGGCTGCGCGGGCGCGATCCAGGGAGCGCCGGTGCCCCAGGACGGGAGCCCTGCGCTCACTGATCCGGGGAGTCCCGGTGAGCTCGGGCGCGACGCCCGCGTCTGCGGGGGCCAGCATCTGGGGGCCGGCGGTGTCCTGGGGCGGCGGGGCCGGTCGTGGCCAGTTCTTTCTGCCACGTCTGGGCTTTTCGGGCGGCCGGAGGCGGGTGCGGGGTCTGGAGTGCTACAGGGGGACGGGCTGCTGTTTCTGCGGGACAGAGAGGAGCTGGTTTTTAGTTTCTGGATTAAACATAATGTTTAAAATACCGGGAATAAAGCTGAGTTTTTTTCGGTTTTATTATTTTATTTTGGTTTTATTTAAAATAATAACGATTTTCTTTATTACATTGCTTTGTTTTGCTCGTTTTATTCAAATAATAAAACTATTATTAATTATAATTACTTTTAACAAGCTATATTTTAATCTTTATATCTATTAATTTAACTAAATATTAATAAATAACGATTAAATATCTTATTTATTATATAAATTATATAAATTGTTAAATATTACTTATGGATTAATCATTAATTAATAATTAAATAAATATTAGTAATTAATGATTAATAATAAATTAAATAGTTATATTATTATTAGATACTATTTATTCATGCTTCATTAACAATTAATTAAATATTATTTATTAATTTCTAAAATTAATTACTTTAGGGGCTTTTTTGCTGGATAGCTGATGTAAATTCAGTAAAGATTGTGGGGCTGGGGCTGAAACACCCGTTGTGGGGCCAGTGGAGACATAAAGCCCCAGGATGTGGAATAAAGACCTTGGCACTGGAGTCAGGCCTAAACCAATGTGAAGCAATGGAAATACTGAGGCTGGAGCTGGATAAATGCCATGGGGAAGGGGATGGAGCTGCAGCTCAGGGCCTGCAGGAGGTGCCTGGGGGCTTGGCCGCCCCTGCCCGCTGGTACCAAGGAGAGTCTGAGGGTCTGGGGGCTGGGAGGGCTCCAGGGCCCCAGAACCAGCCCAAGGGCAACTTTTGGGATGGGGGAGCAGGGGCCCAATGGCTATTCCCAGCCCCTGGTTCTGCCTGGGGGG
>NC_031788.1:14660654-14661763 GCF_001522545.3 Parus major
TCTTGGGGCTGGGTCCTGTGACTGGAAATGGAACTAGACGGGTAGGGCCAAAAAAAGGGGACTGTAAAATGGGATCTGAAATGCTGGCAGTGCTGGGATTTTGCCTGTGTCTGTGATAACCACTGTGGGACTGGCACAGAAATCATTGTGGGGCTGGGATATTGACTGTGGGGTGGGCTTATATGCGCTGGGGTGGGAGCTGGAATGTTGCCGAGCTGGAGGCAAGAGGAAGATCCCGCTCCTTGAACCTGGAGAAGCTTCAGTCAGCAGCGTTGGAGAAATACGCATCTGGAGCTGGAAGAAAAGAGCTTGCAGCAAAATAAAGCTTGTGGGCCAAGAGCTGAAATCACTGGGGCTGGGAAGGGCTCTCCAGGACTGGTGCTGAAATCACTGTGGGACTGGTGGTGAAATCACTTTGCGGCTGGGATAGGGACTGATAATGGGATTGTCACTGTAGGATCTGTGTGCTGGAGTCACCGTAGGCCTGTGATATGGATGTTGGGGCTGGGTCCTGTGACTAGAAATAGAACAAGATGGGTATGGCCAAAAAAAGGGGACTGTAACATGGGACCTCAAATTCTGGCCGTACTGGGATTTGGGGTGGGAAAATGGGGATTTGTGGTGGGAAAATGGGAACTGTCAGCACCCCAAGTGTCACAAAGAGGATTTTGGGCAAGAAAAATTTGATTTAACCCTGTCCATGTCCCCAGGTGTGTCCCAGGTGTTCCCAGCTGTCCCCAGGTGTGTCCCCAGCTGTCCCCAGTGTCACTCACATTGTATTTCTGGAAGAAGGTCTGGTACCGGATGACACCGACCCAGACGAGCAGTGTGGATGTCCCCAGCAGGATGCTGCACACGTTGTAGTCCGAGAAGTTCTGTGGGGACACCACGGGGACAGAGTGGGGACAGCGCAGGGACAGTGTGGGGACAGCGCAGGGACAGTGTGGGGACACCGCGGGGACAGCGTGGGGACAGTGCCACCCAGACAGGGCCAGCACCCAGGGGTCACAATGGCCACCCAGGGGTTTCACTGTCCCCTCCCTGCTGTCCTCAGGGGTGATGTCTCTGTCCCCAGGGGTGGTGTCACTGTCCCATTGCTGTCCCCAGGG
>NC_031789.1:0-90257 GCF_001522545.3 Parus major
GGTGGGACATGGGGACATGGTGGGACATTGGGACATGGTGGAACGTGGGGACACGGTAGGACACAGTGGGACCTTGGGACACAGGGGGACATGGGGACATGGTGGGACATTGGGACATGGTGGAACATGGGGACACGGTAGGACACAGTGGGACCTTGGGACACAGGGGGACATGGGGACATGGTGGGACATTGGGACATGGTGGAACATGGGGACACGGTGGGACACAGTGGGACATTGGGACACAGGGGGACATTGGGACATGGTGGGATATGGTGGAACATGGGGACACAGTGGGACACGCTGGGACACGATTGGACATGGGGGGACATTGGAACATAGGGACATTGGGACATGGTGGGACATGGTGGGACATGGAGGGACATGGAGGGACATGGTGGGACATTGGGACGCGGTGGGACATGGGGACATGTACCCAGAGGTACAGATTTCCCAAATCCACGAAGGAGAGTTGACTGTCCAGGGTTTTTATAGGGATTTTGTGTCCTGAGGCCAAACTCCGAGCAGTCACCGTGTTCAACAAAGAGTCTAGATGGTTGGTTGAATGGATTTCCTGGAACCGTCAAACTGAATCAATAGACAACTGGGCAGAGTCCTTTCGCATGTGAAAGGTTCTGAGTGCTTCCTGATTGTATCTTCGGTTGGGCTCTCAGGGTGGAGTGTCCAGGTCTGGTGCGGAGCCGATGGGTATCTCGGCCGGGCTCCTCTCATTGTCTAGCCTGATTGCCTGTGTCCTGCTTTTTCTCTCAGGCTGATAAGCGTCGCCTAGGGTCGTTACTGCTCGACTCGGGAAGGAATTTCTGGTTTGTTTTACAGTTTGTATTTTTACAATATTACAAATATAATTCTCTATTCTCCTTCACGACTTTTTATCCAATGCCATATTTATTACATTGGGACATGGTGGGACATGGGGACACGGTGGGATATTGGGACGTCGGGACATGGGGACATGGTGGGACATGGGGACATGGTGGGACATGATGGGACATGGAGGGTCATGGAGGGACATGGTGGGACATGGAGGGACATGGAGGGACACAGTGGGAGCTGGTGGCACCCCGGAGGTGGCACCCCGGCGGTGACAGCGGTGTCCCCACAGGAGTTCAGCCGGTTCCTGTGGCGCCGGCACGGCCACGCCGTGTCCGTGTGGGAGCGGCTGGAGTTCCTCAACGGGTGGTACCTGCTGCTGGTCACCAGCGACCTCCTGACCGTGCTGGGCACTGTCCTCAAGATCGGCATCAAGGCCAAGGTCAGCCCTGGGGACGGGGACACCATCTCTGGGGACAGTGACACCATCCCTGGGGACAGTGACACCATCTCTGGGGACAGGGACACCATCTCTGGGGACAGTGGCACCTCTGGGGACAGTGACACAACCCCTGGGGACAGTGACACCATCTCTGGGGACAGGGACAACATCCCTGGGGACAGTGACGGGACAGGGACACCATCCCTGGGGATAGTGGACTCTGAGGTCTCCCTGGAGCCTTCTCTTCTCTAGATGAACACCCCCAGCTCTCCCAGCTTGACTCCAGAGCAAAGGGGCTCCAGCCCTGGAGCATATCCATGTGTCTTGGAGACCTTTGTTGACTAGCAATGACATGGTTTTGGTCACATCTCCGATGTGCATGAGATGTCCAAAGTTATCACAGTACACTCCCTTGGCACAATCTGTTTTGCTCCTGGAATGCAACAGGAAGAAAATTCTTTGTGTGATGTTCTGTGAGTTTCCCACTCTCTGGTGATGAGTTATCCCTGCTGTTGACTTACCAGGGTTCCGTACTTCCGTCCTTCCCAAATACAATCTGTTCAACAGCTGGATTGCTGGAGTGACACCCTGCATTATTCCTGCGAGTCTCTGTTGTTCTCTGTGCCTTTGTGTGCTCACTCACCCACATCCGCTGACTTCATTCAAAGACATCACGAGAGCTCTGCTGAAGGCCCTGTAGGTCTGAGTCAACAAGAGATCAAAGATAAGGAGCAGCTTTAGAGCACAAAAAGCCAAATTATATCAGACAAGGGGAATTTAGCAAAATGATCAGGCACTGGGTTCAGAATAATCTTAAATATTTCTTTTTCGCCAACAAATACGCACCACGCTTGGTACAAGCTTCCAAAATAATAATAAAAAAATGTCTTCCAGAGCTATTAAAAGCCAATGTGGCTCATGAGCAAACTGAGACATGGATCCTTGGAAGTGCCACAAAATTGTCACCAGATGTGCCTTTCTGAAAGATCTGGAAATAAGAGACCTTGCCATGATTAACCTATTTCTCACAATTTCTGTCTTCACGCTTTTCCTCTCCTCAGATTAAAGAAGTTCATCTCCCCTCACCTGGGGAGCAGAGGGGAGATGATGGGCCGCAGACGCCTCACCACCTCGGTCACCCTGCATTGGATTTTCCAGATTTTTCACGGGTACGTCCCGGGAGAGAGGTTGGACATCTACCAGGAGGTATCAACAAGTCAAAGATGGCTGGAACAACTGACAATTCCCAGCTGTGGGGTACTTGCTATTTAAAGCAGACGAATGCTAACAGGGATATTTGGATTCACTGTGTCACTTCACCCACTGAAATAGCAAAGCAGAACATTTACTGATCTGTTCAAAAAGTGTCTCACCATTACAGGAATGAAAACATCAATAAAATACTTCAGTCGGCAATTCTGATTCCAGTGCCTGATGGTGCAATATCCCAGTCAGAGGAGAACATGGGATTTGTCTTACAGATTCCTGGGAAGAAAAAAAAAAACAAGTTAAACTCCTGGAAAGATCAAACAGTGTTTCTATCTCAACCCTGATATTTTTTATCAGAACATGTCTAATATTTAGTGCAAATTCTCCTTGGGCGTGCCATTGCTTTTATGACATTTTATTGCTTATAAACCAAATCACGTCATCACTGGTACTTTCCCTGACCCTTTAGTTAAAATGTTACCCCAAGGACAAGCACATCTTTGTGTGCTCAGTGTTTGCTGAGCACTCTGGGATCCTTGAATTTGTGTGGGGTGGGAGCAGAGGCCCACCCAGGGCTAAGACCAACCCCAACGACACTGCCTGAAATCATTCTGCATTTTTTCCAGGAAAAGTATTGAAATTTTCTCAAAAAAGAGCTTAATTTGAAATTAGTAAATGCTTCTGTTCTTCTTTTTCCTAGGTGGGGGCAAGTCAGAAATTCACTGGTATTAAACAAAAAGACAAAAAGGAGAGTGACTGAGCAGTGGAACTGGCTGCTCAGAGAGGCTGCGGATTCTCCATCCTCGGGGACATCCAAAAGTCATCTGGAAATGGTCCTGGGCATTCAGGTCCAAGGGAGGTAAGACTGGATAGCCCCCAGTGTCCCTTCCAACCTCAACTGCTTCAGGATTCTCTGAAGAAATGGGCTTCAGGCTTCATATTTTTGTACATTTGAAAGGATTGAAGTTTTTTTTGCTGTTGAAACAACTTGTTTTCCTGCTTGTCTCAAATGCTGTCTGGATTTAGCCCTTCATGGAAAATAAATAAATAGATATATAAATACAGAGGGGGAGGAGAAAAACAAGGGTTCTTAGTGGATCTTTGTGGGGCCCTGTATGAAACTGCCCACTCAAATATCTTCTGTAAGGCAAGAGCACAAGAGCACTTAAACTGGGGGAAAGGCGGGGGGGGAGGGGGCAGGAAATACTAAAGCTCAAGACTGAAGTTACCTGACTATTTTTAATTCTTCTAAATTGGTTTTATTTAACCTCTCATACTACATCTCACACCAGTTTGAGGTTCTGGCATTGATCCTAACAAGTCTCTTTAGGAGTTTTTTGTTATTTTTTTTACAAGCTTATTTATTTCCTCTCCTGGATGAGGATACTGGGACCAGTTCATAATGTTGTTCTCTACAATGTGTGGCATTACAGACTCCTCATCTAAATAGAACACTGGTGGTTTTAATATATTTTATTCAATACTTAATTTATTGATTTATATATAATATTAATATTAGTATCAGGCTCTTGTGTCACAAAGGTCCTCACAAACTCTTGCTCTAAAAATTATGCTTTTGTCCCTTGATAGCTGCAAATCAAAGAGAAGAGAAAAGGTAGTTGAAGTATGACTGTTCTTTCCTAAACAGGATCAATACGTTTATAGATGAAGTTCTGTTGTACCCTGACCTTGAAATGTGCTGTTTGATAACACAATAATCACCTATTTGGAGTTTCTTTATGTTGACCAGAAAATTTGAATGATCTCATACAAGATTTGCTTAACACTTGTTACTTTACCCAACTTTCCGTCCAAGAAATTATATGAAAATTGAGTTTTTGCACCAATCTACAAAATTCCCAGCTAATAGTGGATTTAAGATGAAAAATGAAAGAACAGCCATGAAATACACATTTTGATGCTGGGCTATAAAAATGGAAGAATCTTCCAAGTACCTGGGGCTTTGTACCTGGGACTCACAAATTCCCAGGCTGGTCTCAGTACTCTTGAATCTGTTTTCCCAGCCTGGTCTCTGTGCTTTCAAACAGGCAGCGACACAAGGTAATTCCCATTCCCAGCCTTTCCAACAAAGGTGGTTTATGAGCACCTCTGTGACTCCAGACAGAGACTGGGGCTCTGGGTAAGCAGAAAGTTTGCACAGATTCACAGACATCAGCCATAAACCCATGGTTATCCTTGAGCTACTCTACTGAGAGGCTGAGGGAGGAACAAAATAGACAAATATACTGCTGATGTCAGGGTTCCTGACAATGCCAGGGGAGGTTGGCTGATGCTCCAGTTTAGGTTCTCCCCTCTCCCCTGGCAAGGGATAGTCAGATGAGATAACAGAGCTAAGCCAGACGCTCTTTGCTCTAAGCTGTGGTAGCTGAAGGCTTTGTCTTATCTCTGAAATAACAACAGGAAAAAACAGCAGATATTTCCTTGAAATTCATCATGACTTTCCTTCCCTCACTCCCTTGTGTTCATGTGCATTGAAGGTGATGCTGGTGGTTGCAAGATTGGAGGAAGGGCGGCAGCTTCTCTGTGCAAGAAGGACTTTTCACACGTTCCTAAATAAATACAGCAAATAAATCCTAAAGCCAGGGGTTACTTCTTAAAGCGAATAAATCTTCTCCTTCAAAGCAGCAATACCCACTTGTTTAACACAGACACCCCTCCACAGCCTGGTACATACCAATGCTGGACTCACTGATCCCTTCCAGCTTGGGATATTCTGTAATTCTGTATCCCATTATTAACATTAGCAGTTCGTCACATCAGCCTGGTGCTCCTGCACAGGATGAAACCTGCAGGGTGTGGCTGGTGGTGGCCCTGGCCGGACTGGATTAATGGTTGCCCTCCATGATCCCAGAGGGCTTTTCCAGCCTTAACCATCCCCCGATTCTGTGATTCCCGCAGGCTGTGCAGGTGGCTGAGCTGATAACCAGCCTGATTTAATCCCCACTCTGCTCTGAGCCACAGTCTCAGGTACCAGAGAGAGCTGGCGAACGCTGCCCTCAATGTTTGGGCTCTGGAGAGGCTTTCTAAGCCTGCTTCTGTGAAATCAGATCTTCACTCCTGGCTCTTGGCTTCCTTTATTTGTCATCCGTTCTTCATTATCTTTATCCAACCCATTCTATGTTTGGTTTTTTTCCTGTGTGCCCCCCACCCCTTTTCCCCCAGGGACACAACCTTCTGCTGTCAAACCAACCCCCCCAAAATCACAAATCTCAGTCAGCGGGGACAAAATGAAGGTTTTGGCCCCCCTTTACCCCTCCTTTTTCCCTCTGCAGTGCTCTACGCACCAGGCTAAACAAACCTGTGGTGTCTCGGGATCCAAAGGGGTGGAAGATTTGTGGGAAGGTCTCTAGTCCATCCCTCCTGCCCCACCTGAGCACTGGCAGTGTTTCAACAGCATCTTGGTTCTAATCCTGTTACTAACAAGTCTCCCATGTACAATCCATAGCCTCCTTCTCTACAGAAGCTGATACAAGCTGCTGTGCTGGGACCTGAGGATTTGTCAGATTAGTTTTAAAGGAAAATATTAAGTCCCTTCTCTATTCAGAGAAATAACTTCAGGTTTAAAAAAAGCCCCTGCAGTGTTTGAGTCAGAAAATCCTACTTCCCAGAGATGCCAACTTCAAGGCAGCAGGAATAGCCTTGATGAGGGACTCTCTCTTTGGAATTTGCTCTGGATGCATTTTGTCCTGGGGTAGTCGACATACTGGATGTAAGGAATCCTCTTCTACACCCTCACAATTTTCCTGACAAATGAAGTAGGAATGTATGCACCTCAGGATCATTTTCTAACACCAATTCTGGATTTAGATTCTGAATTCCAGGGCTCAGGATACAGATTTGGAGCACTGAGAGTCTTGGTGGAACTTGGTTGTTGAGTTGAGGGCTCCATGTATAAAAATGGAGATAATAGTTCAACAGTTACAAATAGGAAGGAAAGGTTTAGAATCTCTGATATGGACTTGCATTACCATGACAGACCTGGGGGTACTCAGCCTGGAGGCTCAGGGGGAACCTTCTGCCTCTCCACAACTCCCTGACAGAAGGGCGTAGCCAGGGGGGCCAGGCTCTGCTTCCAGGGAACAGGGAGAAGATGAGACTGAAGGACCTCAAGTTGTGCCAGGGGAGGGTTAGGTTGGACATCAAGAGAAATTGCATCATGGAAAGGGTGGTCAGGAACTGGTGGCGGGGGGCACTGCCCAGGGCAGTGGTGGAGTCCCCTTCCCTGGAAGTGTCCAAGGAAGGACTGAGCATGACACTCAGTGCTCTGGGTTGGGTGCCAAGATGGGGATCAGGCACAGGTTGGATTCAATGATTCTGGAGGGCTTTTCCAACCCAAATAGTTCTGTGATTCTGTGACTACAAATTGGTTTAAGTTCAGGACACTGTTAAAATATATCTTTTATTCAGGGAAGCCACAGACATTAAAGGCCTTACAAGGGGAAAAAGCAAGGAGGCAAGAAGAGTATCCCAAAACAAAATCCACCCCAAAACCCAGCAATAACAAACAAAACAAAACAAGGAAAAAAGAAAAACCAACCCAAAACAACAACAACAACAAAATCCAAATTATTACGAGATTTTATTGCTTGCACAGCATATAAACACGGGCAGATAATTTCTTCACAATCTCACCACCAATAAATAAAACAACAGGCAATGCTTTTGTTTCAATGTGATTCTAGCACTGCACTTTGGAATTCCTTTCTCCCAAAGAGAGTTTAAAGAACCTTGATATCCAAGCAGGGAAGAAGTGTTCCTGTGCTGCTCTACATCTGTTCCCTAAATCAACAACAATCAGTACAAGGAACAGGCTGATTTCTGGCTGTCAGAGTGTTCCTAAACACCAGGAATTGAGCTTGAGTTACTTGTGGCATTTCTGCTACAAACTCAAAAGTGTCACCTGACGGCGACTGAAGAGACGGGACTCGCTTCCACGCAAGAAGTCAATTTATTGATTACAAGGGCTCACTATGTATACCTTTTCAGCTGTGGCTAAAAGTAGCACTAACCATAACATTTATGTTTCCTAGTAAAATTGCTTAATCATACCTTTCTATGGACCAACATAGGCATGTACAGAATTACATGGTTTCTCACAAACGAGGCGTACCGAGCATACTGTGTGTTATCTCTTGCTTCCCTCTTCCCAGAGTTCTGCTTTCTACTTCCAAGGCTTATGGCCTAGCAGAGTTACCGTGCCCACTTCTGTTATGAGTTTAGCAGTGCTCTCCCTTCTGCTCTCTGTTTTCCCACAGTCACCTGCAGACAGGTGGAAGGGAAAGGGATCTAACACACTGGGAAGGAAGGACTGGGAAAGGCTTTGCCCCCCCTTTACACCCCTTTTTCCCTCTGCAGTGCTCTACGCACCAGGCTAAACAAGCCTGCGGTGTCTCAGGATCCAAAGGGGTGGAAGATTTGTGGGAAGGTCTGGAGGGAAGGAGGGACTGGAAACACACAACCCAGTGATGTGTGTTGGGGGGGCCAAATTATAGGCACATATTAATGATTAGATACTACTTATTGGGCATTAAATATAAGCTATTAAAAAGGCTGCAGGGGATGCTGAGTTTCATTCAGCTTGTTCAAATCCAGGCAAAACAGTGGGAAATGAAACAGGACATTTCCATTCCAGTGTCACACAACTTCTGCAGCCCCTGCACCTCTCAGAGGAGTCACAGCCTCCTTGATGGCAGAACTGCTCTGGTAGTGGCACCTGATCCAGGTGCTGCAAGACTGCAGGGACGTCCCCACGAGCTGGCAGCTCCAGTTTGGCTGAGTGGGAGATGAAGCCCAGGAAAATTGATTGGTGACAGTACATGATCTTGCCACAGGAATGCACAAACTTCCCAGCTGGACATGTCTTGCGTGGGTTTTTCCACCTTCTCAGAAGCAGCCGGCGCAGGCAGCGTTGGCACAGATCTCACACAGGTCGTCCTCGGCAGCCAGGCCTGTCCGTGAGAAAGGAGGAATTCAGTCAGATGCCAGGAGGGCAGAGCCACCTGTCAAAGCATTTGGAGACTCCTTTGCATTCCTATTTTATAATTTGAAAGATCCTTGTAGGTAATACTGCTCTAAGTAAAATTCGCTCATGCTAAAATCTGGCTGAAGGAATGAAATCACACCTGAATTCCTTGGGAAGCAATGGGAACATGTGGAAGAGCACAACGTGACATTGAAACATTTCATCCTAAAGCGTCCCTTGTACTGGACAGTAAATAAATGCAATATAATAACTTTTTAAAGCAAACAGTTTTGCAGCAGCAGCACATGGCAGAAGGACTTTAAACAAGGAGGAATGTCTTAAGCTAGAGAAGGGTAGATTTAGATGAGACACTGGGAGGAAATTCCTCCCCGTGATGGTGGTGAGACCCTGGCATAGGTTGCCCAGAGAAGCTGCGGCTGCCCCTGGATCCCTAGAAGTGTCCAAGGATGGATGGGGCTTGGAGCACCCTGGGATAGTGGAAGGTGTCCCTGCCCATAGGGGGTGGAATGGGATGAGCTTTAACTAAACCATTCAGTGATTCCATTATTCTACTTGGATGAACTTTTCCATGATCACCACAGTGGAATGTGGCGAACTCAGCTCAGCACTGCAGGAATTTTCCATAGAGGGTTTGTGAAGCCAAACTTTTGCAGGAGAAAGGGCAGCACAAACGCAGCACAAACCCTCTGAGCTGCCCTAGAAGTGACACAGAAGTAATTCTGTGGCTTTGCCTCCTGCTATTGGAAAGTTTAAGGTTGAAAATTGTGGTAAAAATTAAAACTACAAAATATGAATAACATACTCAGCCTCCTAAAAACCATCGGTGCATCTTCCCTCTTGCACACAGGCCGGAATTCCTCAGGGAGGTGTTTCTCTTGGCACGGGGAATAGCTGGCCATGGGAACCCTCATGCGAGGGTTGATGTGCCTGCTCCCATTCATGAGCTCCTTCAGCTTCTTCACGGACTCCAGGGGGAATTTCAAGTCTCCATCCTGTGCAGAACCAGAAATAAAGAGGTGTATGGAAATCAGGCCTTTAGCAAATCCATTCCATTTCAACCAAGAGCTCTCCCAAAAAATGTAACAGAAGGAAAAGATAATGTTGAAAGAAAGCCCAGATAAAACCTGTGCTGAATGAAGGCAGTGGACAGAGGGAGAATTTGGGCCTGGCTCATCCCCATGAGACAGATCCATAAAATATGGGATAGAAAGATCCAGGCTGAGAATCATCAGCCCAGAGAAGAAATGATTGGGCAATATCACAGAATCCTGGAATGGGTTGGGTTGGAAGGGACCTTAAAGCTCTTCTCATTCCACCCCCTGACACGGGAAGGGACAACTTCCACTAGACCAGGTTGCTCCAAGCTCCATCCGACACTACCAGGGATATGTGGCAGAGATCTACAAAATCATGACTTAAATGGGGATAAATAGGAATTTATTTGGTTCACCCTTTCTCCTAGGCACAGCAGTGGAAGTGCCAAGTGTGACCTGTCAGGGTGTGACCACACAAAAGCAGCTCTTCTTTCACCCCACACATTGTTGAGGGCTTAAACTCTTCATCTCAGGATATTGTGGAAAGTTTCCACTAATTTAGAATGACAGAATCTCTTGAGTTGGAAGGGACCCACAGGAACCATTGACTCCAGATCCTGGCCCTGCACAGATGCCCAACAATCCCACCCTGTCTGCAACACACTCAGAGTTCACTGCAAGTACAGTGGGGAAAACACAGATTTAATGATTAATGAGAGAAGAAATCCAGCTCAAGCTCCAGAGATGCACTTCCTACTCTTTTATGCAACCTGGAAGCAGCCATTCTCATTTATTAACATTTTTTTATGGCTGCAAGTGGAAAACTAGGTTTGTTTTCACTGGGTAGGAAGCTGTTTGCTCCTCTGGAAACTGTAAATGTTGAGGAATCGTTTGAGAGAAAGGAATAGCTTAAACCTGCCACCTCTGGATATCTCTGCCATCCAAAGGACAGAAGAGAGTAGTCCAGGACACATAGATAAACCTGCTGTACACACACACACACAGAGTCAGTAATTGTTTAACAAGTATTATTTTCCCTGGCCCCCAGAGGAAGTTGTTTACATTGCAATCAGACTGAAATCTCCCACACTGTCCCTCAGGATGAGTGCAGAAAGGTCCAAAGCTTTCCCAAGGACAGACCAGGGCCCTGAAGTACCTTCTTAACCCCTTCCACCTTGCATGGAATATCAGCCATAGGTGCTGTGTACTTGGAAAATTTCACAGAGGGTGCTCTAATCTTCTCTGCCTATTAATATTTAATTGGATCCAACTAAGCTCCTCTTTGCCCTTTTTTTCCAGGCTCCATCTCATAAACTCACGGATCATTTCCACAAAGAACTTCCTGCCTAGAACCAGGTAACACAGGACAATTTTTCCTTTGTCACACCATGTTTCCATCACTCTCTAAAGGCCGCACCTTCACCGCACATGGCCTTAGGTCTAGGAGAAAATTCCGGGCATGAAACGCCTCAGTCCCTAAGAGCAGAGACATGGCTGGAGAAGGTAAATAAACAGCAGCAGCATTCAGTAATACCTGAAGTGTTTTACAGAAGAAAAACCCAGAGCACAGGGAGATGCAGGTGGAAATCAAGGCTGAGCAAAGCAAAAATTCAGGTTTATTAATTTAGTTCAAGATTCTTGTTGCAGCCAGAAGTTTCAAAAAATACCAGCACTTTGTTGAATTTGAAATACCAACAAATGAAAGATAAAAAACTCACCTGGACATAGACAGCCTGGGAGATGTGCACCAGGACAAGGACTGCCAGGACTGTCCAGGAAAGAAAGCTTTTCATAGTGCCTGCAAAGCCAAGTCTCTCCTGACCTGGGCAGATTTTATTTCCTCTGCTGTCGGGCTTTCTCTGCCTTTTTTGTGTTTCTCAGACTTTCCCTCTTCTCCTGAGCTTTCAGACTGCCCAGCAGTCAGAGCTTTATAAAGACTTCACACGGCATTAGGTTGGTAATCCATTAATCCAAACTTTTTATTGACATATCATAAAGCCTGAGGGGGACTCTCAGATATCTACTCAGTAGCACAGCTCATCAGTCACACCCAGGCAGATCCTGGGATTTACGAGTTGCTCCTACTTTGAGATGCTGTCCGTGACACAGGTGGGCAAAACATTCCAAGCTGCAATAAATAAATGGTGGATACTGAGCTCCAGCAGCACCTGAAAGTCCCCATAATTCTGGCCACTTTCTGCAGAGCTGGGAGTAAAAAAAGAAATTTGGAAGAAGATAGAAAAAAAAAATCGACCCAGCCAGTGGCCTGTTCTGCGAGTTCCAGGAACTAAGAGTGTAATAATCACAGAATCATGGAATTGTTAAAGTTGGAGAAGCCCTAAGATCATTGAGTCCAACCATCAACCGAAGACCTGGTGTTAGGTTGATCACCATTAACCTTGTCCCCATATGCCACACCCACACATTTTTTGAACATTTCCAGGGATGGTGACTCCACCACTGGCCTAGGCAGCCCCTTTCAGTGTCTGACCACTCTTTCCACAAAGAGATTTTCCCAATATCCAACCTAAAGCTTTCCTGGCACAACTTGAAGCCGTTTTCCCTGGTCCTGTCCCTTGTGACCCCACTCCTGTCAGGGATTTGGAGAGAGATTAGTACCAAGGCAGAGAGCCCCAGGCTGCCCAACTATAAAACGTCATCTCTGCTCTTTGCAGTCCCTAATTAAAATGTATGTGTTAAAAGGCACGGGGGGCGTCATTAAGGGCAAAGGCTGCTAGGAATCAAATCCATTTCTCCATGACTTCAATGCTTATATGGAAACTCAGGAAAGTCACATGGATGGAGAAGGACCAATGTGCCTCAGGCCAGTTCTCACATCAAGCTCAGGTCCTCAAATCTGTAAATAATTTCTGGAACTTTGTGGGTCTGGATTAACACAGACACCAGGAGAACAAAGTTCCTGATCCCAGCAGAGTAGGAGAGGGCAACAGTCACCAAACTGAGCACCTTCCTCAAATCTCAGCAGTGTTTTATACTCCAAAGGCTCCAATTTTTGCTGTAACCCAAATTATTGTTCTAGTTACAGTGAAAATCATCTTTCTGCTTGGAGCAAAATTCCAGAATCCAAAGCTGCCAAGTCCCCAGTCAGGGGCTTGGAGGGAAGGAATCGTACTTTTCTGATTCAGTATAATCCAAAAATTACTATAGAGTTGAAGCTGAGCTGACAATGCAGAGGTTGAGCTGAAAAGACTTTGCTTCTCTCCTCCCCCCAGCCTCATCCACAAAATTTGAACCCCCGGAAGGATCTTTATTCAAGCAAAACAAGCCTGTTTTCTCTCCTGTAACGACTTCTCTGCTTTCTGCCCTGGCCAGCAGCCAACAGCATTTGCAACCCCACAGCATCTCAGGCCTCTGTCCTTAATTACTTTAATGTGGGCCAAGGGTGGAACAGCAAAGGGCAGAGCAAAAATCTCTTCTGAGAACATTTCCCTTGGAAATTTTTATGAACGTTTTCTTCTCCAAAACCTGGTTTATCCTCAACCCATTAAGCCCTGAGTACAGCTTGGAGGAAACTAAACAACAGATTAAAGAGGCACTGGGGGAACCAGAGAATTGTTAAGATTGAACATAAACAACAAGATCATCGAGTCCAACCTTGGAGAGACCACAAAGAGATGGACAGGCAATTTTGGAGAGGTGTCACAAGAGCACAGAACCATTGGCTGCAACTCTGTGTCTCTTGGTTCAATGTCCAATGAGGCGTGGTGTACCTCAGGGCACTACCTTGGACCAGTGCTCTTTGATACCTTATCAAGGACACAGAGAGGTGGAGCACAACCTTAGCCTGTTGGCAGGTGACTGGAAGCCGAGCAGGATTAGTGATTCACCCAAAGGATGGGGCCATCCTGGAGGAACTGGCCACACTTGTGAGAATCTCATGAGGGCCTGCACATGAGTAAGGAAAACCCCCAGTCTCAATCCAGGCTGGGAATGAAGGGCTTGATAGCAAGACTTGGGGTAGAAGAAGGACAAGAGAGGGACAAGCTTACTTCTGGACTGATAATGAAGTTGCCACAACCCACGTTTCAGGGCCTCGTATTTGGCTGCCTTGATCTTCCTGAGGGTCCCATGGGCCTACTTCTGGAACTTTTCCAGGTCCCCCTGAATTACATCTTGTCTCCCAGGTGTGTCACCTGCGCTGCTCAGCTCAGGGTCATCTGCCAGCATGCTGAGGGTGCCCTCGACCCCACTGTCTGTGTCATTGATGGGACATTAAAAAGCACTCGTCCCAGTATGGACTCCCAGGGACACCCCTTTGTCTCTGAGCTCCATCTGAGCCCTTCACCGCTACCCTGTTTGTGGCCATCCAACCAACTCCTAATTACCCAGGCAATCCATCCATGAAATTTGAACTATTACAATTTTAGAGGATGGGTGTTGTGGCTATGCCGTGCCTCTTTGCCCCTCAATGTCACGGTGCAGGTCCATTCAGGGCCACTACCCCACGCCACATTCACGTCCCAATTCCACTTCTCTCTGGGGTTGTGAAGGTCTGCAACTGCTTCACCAAGCTCAGGAGGGACTAGGAATTATTATGTTGGAGGTACAGGGAGGAGGGTGGAGACCTTCTTCTCACCAGGTCTGCTCCTGGAGGTTCTGTGGTCTCTGAGACACCTGTGTCCTGCAGACCACCCAGCCCCACCAGCCCAAGACCTGGGAGAAACCAGGGCCAGAGGAACCACCCATGTCCCCACCTGCCCCAGGGCTGGAAGGTGGGTCCGGTTGTCCCAGTCCCAGGCTCGTTCCCTGCTGTGCAGAGCCAGTTCGCACACTGAAGTGAGAGACCTCTATAGCTTCATTCAGGTTGTGCACAGCAGGACCTGGTTTGTTCCCACGGGTGTTGGCTCCCCGTTCAGCGAAGTTTTGCATTATTTATACATTTTAGCGAACAAAGGCCTCAATATTCATTGGCTGCATGCTACAGAGTTCTCTAATTAATATTCTATCTTCTATTGGTTAAATGATTGTCTCTTCTCACACTAATTAGTCCACAGGCTCAGTCTTGTCCGTCTTTGGAGTTGGTGCGATTCTGGAGTCAGTGGCTGTGAGCCATTTGTCATGATACCCTCCTGCCAAAATCACCTTTTATTGAGTGAACACCTTGGACTGATGAGCTGGCCCTGTTTGTCCCTCCTTAGGCCCAACCTCAACAGCCCTGAGGGCTGTGCAGCCCTCAGAGGGACCCGAACAGGTTGGTGAGATGGGCAGGGAAGAACCTTCTAAAGTTCAACAAGGGAAATGCAGGAACTGCATCAGTGGAGGAACAACCCCAGGCACCAGCACAGGCTGAGGGTGACCTGCTGGAGCAGCTCTGCAGAGAAGGAACTGGGGGTCCACGAGACAGTGAGCCGTCCCTGAGCCAGCAGAGTGTCCTGGGGGGACAAGGAGGCTAATGGGTTCCAGAAGGTATCAGGAAGAGCATTGCCAGCAGGTCAGGGAGTGCTCCTGCCACTCTGGTCAGCCCTGGGAGGCACATATGGAGTGCTATGTCCAGTTCTGGACTCCTCAGGAGAGGAGGGACACGGAGCTCCTGGAGTGGGGCTGGTGGAGGCTGCAGAGATGAGGAAGGGCCTGGAGCATCTCTCTGCCAATCGAAGGCTGAGGGAGCTGGGGCTGTTCAGCCTCGAGAGGAGACACAGCTGAGAGGGGCCCTCATCCCTGTCTGTCCCTATCTGCAAGGAGGCCTCAGAGCAGGGACCAAGCTCTGCTCCAGGAGGCCCAGCAATAGGACAAGGGGAATAGGCAGGAACTGATGCCCAGAAAGTTACGGCTTTCTGAACAGGAGACAGAACTTTGCTGTGCAGTGAATTGAGCCCGGAACAGGTGGTTCAGAGAGGGGGTGGAGTCTCCCTCACCAGGGATATTTCAGACCCATCCAGATACAATCCTGTACCATGTGCTCTGGGATGGCCCTGCTAGAGTGGGAAGAAGGTAGGACCAGATGAGTCACTTGGGGTCCCTTCCAACCTCACCATTCCTGGCATTCTGTGGCTGGAGTCGTCCATGTCTACCAGTCCCATATCACCAAACACTGTTGCCCTGACCGGGGGCTCAATCCCTCTTGTGGAGCAGCAATTCGTGCACCAAAGTGACAGATTTCTAGGTCTTTATTCCTTTTTCCATGGTGCTGTGTGGCTGCCCTCATGTCCATGGAGTTCTGCTTTTCTCTCTTCATTGACCTCCAGCTGCTTCACCAAGCTCAGGTAGATCAGGAGCTGTTCAGGATTCGGGAGTTACAAGGAGGAGGGCGGAGACCTTCTGCTCACCAGGTCTGCTCCTGGAGGTTCTGTAGTCTCCCAGACACCCCTGCCCTGCAGACCCAGCCCCACCAGCCTAAGACTTGAGAGAGGCCAGACCAGACAGCAGAGGAGCCCACTCATGTCCCTACCTGCCCCGTCCTGCCTGAGGCTGTCACCTGGCACTGGAAGGCATGTCTGGTTCAGGGACAGCTCCAGGACCCCCCACGCCCACCCAACAGCACAGACAGGGGCTGCAGCCAGTCAGGGGAGGAATGTGATGCCACAGGAAAATGCATCCAGTGCTAGGAAATACTTACCGAGGGAATTGTCATCGGACCATTCCCGTAACTTGTTGATCTGCAAGGCCTTCATGCACTGTTCCCGGGCAACTTTGTACGGCTGCCGATTTAGGAGGACCTGTTTTGCTCGTGGAGTCCTGCAAGGCAAGGACGGATTCCCCTCTCACTCCCTGGCTGGAGTCCTGCCTGGCCCAGCTCCTGTTGCTCTTGTCTCCACATTCCCTTTGGCCCCACCACTGCCTTCAGCATGGGCACATGGGACACCAGAATCAGGGGCTACTCCAGGGCATGCCCATGTCAGGGGATGTCCAAGGTACCGTATCCAGCCCAGGCCTCAGAGCTCCACTTCCATGATCCCAAAGGGGTCCCTCCCACCTGCTCAGCCCCCCGGCCCTGACAGGTGCTGCCACACTCTTACCTTGGCTGTGGTCGTCCTCCACAAGGGGATGGTGTCTTCCCCTGCTTTCTCTCTGGGGACAAAGCAGCAGTCACTCCTGCCACAGCAGCCGCTCTCTCCTTCCTGAGCCTTTCAAATCCTCCAGGACAGAAGGCAGCAGCCCTCCCCAGACGCTTCTGCTCTGCCAGGGGTGGAAACTGTTATATGAAGCATAGGGAAGGCAGCTCAGACATTTTGGCAACAGTAAGGGTCCCATCTTGCAGCCCATGATCCAAGGGACAGTTTGAATCCCTCCTCTCTTCCCCAGAGATCTTGGCAGTGTCCCTCTGCTTCATGATGAAGTCTGGACACCATAGAGGTGATGAAGTCGTTCCCAGGACTGAATGGAACCCAAAAGACATCCCGGAACGGACACATTCAAAGGGAATCTTCCAACAGCCTCCCTGCAGTGATGCAGGACTTGATCCTACATCCATATCACCTGGACATGTTTTTGCTGCCTGGTGGGAGCTGCCAGCCCAGCTTTGGGTGCTTCCATCCCCTTGGTGTCTCTGCCCTTCTTCACAGAGTTCTCAACTGGAGGCAGCAAACTGCAGAAACACCACACAAGTGTTTTGTCTGAGAACAGTGAGAGCATCTTCTCCAATGTGTTTTCCAGGCCTCTTCAAAACACTGCTGTCCACTTCCATGCCACAGGAAGGGCCGACGCCTTGGGCATGTGCCCAGATCTGCTCTCCGTAAGTACAGGCAACATGGCCAAAGGTGACAGCTCCTCACACCTGTCCAGGAGTACAGAATTGCCTAAAGGCAGCTCTTCCAGACTCTCACCTCCCTCTCTGCACTCCACCATCACTCTTTTTCTTTTCTCTTCCCATTGCTTTCACATCATAAATCTGACTTGGAGAAAGACACGGACGAAGAAAGAGGCGTTGGCTGGGAAGGTTCCCTGATGAAAAAAAAGAGGAAGCTACTCTCAACTGCATCTCCAGAACATTTTGGACATGAGGGATCTCCCAGACTTCCTGTCCCAACCTAGTCCCCTTCCCTGAGGGTTGTGCTGCTCCATAGTCCCATCTCACTGCCTCCTTGGGTCCCCATTCAGAAGAAGAGGGACTTGATGGGACACTTTTCTGGCAGGAGACAGAATTCCCTTTGGCATGAAAGATGTCAGTTCCTAGAAGGAAACATACCCGGAGTTGTTTGGCGCTTGGTGCGGGTTTTGCTTGTGGTTCCAGGGCCTTGTAGGGAAGCACTTATAGGATGTGGCTGGGACTTCCCATCTGCCTGCACAAAGCTGCAAAGAAGGTGGTGACACCAGTTTGAATAAGGGCAGCAGAGTCCATGGCAGCCTCTAGGAAGAACCTGTTCCCAGGCATCCAGTTTTCCAAAGGAAACATTAACACTGGAGCATGGACACAAGAGTCTCCTGGCTCCTCTCAGCCAGGTCTGGGATCCCACTTGCCAGAGATGCTTTCCAGGGAAAACAAAGCTGTGGTGACTGAGAACATCCCAGGCTCTGGGGCCTGTTTGTTCTCAGTCCTTCTCAAAGGGAAAAAGGAGAAGCTGGTGAAGCTGTCTGCCCCATGGCCCCCAGCTGTGTCTCCGGGGTCATTCCCACAGAGGTGGGAAGGTAAAGCAAGCCCTCTTCCCAGGGAATCCACCTGAAGACATTCCCCAAAGGAGCCAGAATGTCCATGGACTTTGCACAAATTCAATTCCACTTCCAAAACTAAACCCATCCAAGGATTCCTCCCACACAGGAGAAGCCAGGACCAAAAGCTGTTGCTGGTTATCACCCTGTCATGTACAGAAACAATTGCACTCACTGTGGCAGCACAAAAACACCTCCAGGAGGGATCTGGGAAATGTCCTTTTCCATGTGGCCTATGAATAATGGCTTCAGATTTGGTGACTGCAACAGGGACAGAGACATGGCAGGACCCACAGGGAATTTACCTGCTGTTCACAACACATGAAACCCCTCTTCTACTCCCAGCCCCAGCTGCCCCTCCTCAAGCCCCAGCCCCAGCTCTCTCTCCACCACCCTGTGCCACTACATCGTCCCAAATCCATGAGCATCTCCACCTATATCTCGGCACTATAGGACAACAAGGCCACGCCAGCAGCCTCTCCACAGGAGCCAAAGCCCAGGGCTAATTCCCTCCTGGGAACAGGAGGGCAGGCTCAGTTACCAGAATCATGGAAAGCTTCCCAAGGCCACGGCTGCGTCCCCAAGAGTTTGAGGGCACGTGAAATACATGCCAGATTCACCTGGAGCAAACCTTCTGCCAGGCACTGTGACTGAGCCACCTCCCGGATCAAGTCTTCAAAGAACCTCATGACCACGTGGTTTCCCCGGCAGACCAGGATGCCAATGTCCTTGAACACAAAGTCGAAGTTCTGGCCACTGGACAAGGCCCACTCACAGATCTTTAGCGTGGCCTTGATGCACGTCACGATGGTGGCCTTGGGTTTGTGCAGGCGCAAGGCCACCTCAGCACAGATTAACTCGTCTGCTTTGGAGAGCCCTGTTGAAAAAACATGCAACACAAAGTCACTCACTACGCCCTTGGGGGCCCACTAACCCCCTCCCACCACAGTGACTCTTCACCCAGCAGCAAATGTCATGCTTTTGTGCCATGAGCTCTTGTCCCTGCACTGCCAGCTCGACCACTGTGTTCCAGCTTCGCAGAACCTCTCAGGTGGCTGTGGGAGCCAGCAGGAATCTTCCCAAAGCGGTGGGGATCATCAGCCTCTTCAGTGGCAGGAGAGTCTCAGAAATACCTCCAAGAGCTCTCCAGCACCAGCCAGCACACTGTGGACACCCAGAGAGCCCTGGAGGGGTTGCTGGAGGGACCCATCCCTGTCCAGGGGGAGCTCAGGGCTGAGGGCTCATCTTACCAGGCACGGGGCTTTTCCCATGGAGGAGCTTCTTCCCCACCAGAAAGGGCTTGCTCAGATTGAACTCTGGACTGTCGGCCATGAAACCTTCCCCTTCTCCATGCCAGATAGGCCTTTTCATAATGTGGATGGTACCCAGGCCCATCAGTCCAACTCTCTGGAAGCAAAAGCAGGCAATCAGAGGGCAAACAGAAGGGAAGGCTAAGGGTGATCTGTGGCCTTTCCACCCCTGCAGCTTCAAGGCCTGAGATGGAGCCCCCAAGGAAAGCTTTGGAGAAGTGCCAGATCCTGCAGATCCTGGAGAGGAGGGAGTGAGGAACCATCTGGAGTGAAAGATATATGGGAGAAACTCCCAGAGCCTGGGAAGGCCCAAGGAGTGCAGGAGCACTGCCTGGGCCTCCCTCCTTTCCATCCATCCTGGGGAAGACTCTAAAGAGGAAATCCGATGTTCTTCTACTCAAGCAGTGCTTGACTTCTTGCCTGCACTCACAATGGGTCTCTGGCTAAAATGCAGAATCTGCCTGGGATGTTTCTGCCCTCTAGGTTAGGTGAGGGCCAGGCAGGATGGGGAAGGATCAGGAAACCCCCATGGTCTGAGGGAAGACCATGAGGAAACCAGCCCCACCTTCTTCAGCACCAGGTCTTGGCGATAGCACTCAGACACACAGTCCCAAACTTTAATGATTTCTGTCAGAAGAAGAGAAAGGGCCATGCTGAAGTTACAAAGTTTATCAACCCCTCCTCACCTTCCTAATGTCAGATCCCCTTCTCCAAAGGGACCCTTTCCCTGGGCAAAGCCACCAACACATTCCCACCCCTAGGGGCAGGAGGATGCCAGGACCTTGGGGATCTCAAGGCTTTACCATCCTTCTGGAAGTACACAAGATCCGGAGACAGTGCGAGGAGGAAGCCAGGGAAAAGCTCTGTCATGGCTGCAGCTCCTTGTGCCTGATTTCTTCCTCTCCTGGCCTGGTGGGATGGTGGGGCACCACAGCTGGGCTGGTCTCTGGCTCTCAGGGAAGTGGGTGTTGTGGTTCCATGGAGGCAGAACGTCCCATTGTGACCTCACATGTGTCACCAAGGGGCTGCAGAGCCCCACACCGACATCCCCCTGGCCCCAGGCTTCACTCTACAGGGGAAGGAGGCTGCACTCGTCATTTCAAGGGGCTGCCCCCACCCAGCCACTGCCCATTCTGATGGGTCTACCACAGCTGCTGCTGAAGCACACAGGAAAATTGGATGGAAATTGATTTAGAATTATTTACATGGATACTGGGAACTGCTGTGTTACAAGTTAGAAATCTGGTGGAAAACAAACCCGGTGTCCCAGCCGGTCCTGAGGGATCAGAGGGCCTGGGGACAGCAGGGCTGAAGTCCTGATAGGCAGGTGTGGTAACATCCAGTAGGATCACATCACAAACACAAATTCACCAACAGTGCAGTTTATTGGAGCAGCAGGTTACAGACTCTTGTTAGACTAAAAGTGATAAATGCACTGGACCCATAAAAGCTGCACAAGACGAACGCTCCCAGGAATTCTCTGATGCAGCTGGAGGCACAAATCTTTGCTAAGGGGTCTCCATGCTTCGGGGAGGAGGGAGGAGCATCCAATTTATCTGGAAATGAGTGACATCAAGAGTTGTAACGAGAGAGATGACAAAGGCTCTGGATCTTGGCAAGGGCAGGACACAATGTGACACCTGAGCAGCCCTCCCTCTTCCACCTGCCAGATTCCAAGGGAAGGGATTATCTGGCCTCTGCCTGGTAACCCACCACTCCCTCAGCAGGTGATCACACCCAGGTACTCCCATCACCACATATCCAATGGAAATCCCTTATCTCAGACTGTGGGCCTCGTTCCTACACAGGCACAGAGCTGCAGCACAGGAGACCTCCACGGCACTGGTGTTTGCAGGATCAGGAGATGACTGGCTTCAGTCATCAGTAAATTTCTGTCCTGACCAGAATCCAAGTTAGCCAAAACCTTTAGAAATTGTTTGCAAAACTCCAGCAACAATGGTGTTGCTCCACTCAGGCTCTGACTCAGGTTGGGACTGTTCCAAGTCTGTCAGGGAATGACTAGTTATCCTCTCCCCAGTGCTCAGATATCCCATTCACCTCTGCACAAAGCAAAGGGAATGCTGAGAGCATGGAGAAAGGGGAATGACAGTGTGTGGGCATGGACTGTGGGCACAGGGTAAAAGGGGAACTTCTCCAACTTTTATCTATGAAATTTAGAGATTTGGACTGGACAGACAATTAGGGTTGAAGGAAGACGCTCTTCACCCCACCCCTTTATCACTGTACTGAGTTTATCTACAAATTCCAGCCTCCAGTGGATCTGGGATCACACACACATTTACAGGCGAGCAAGTAAAACAAAAAATAAAAATCTCTGGAATCGTTTAGTTGGAATATATCCCAGAAATTGTGGGGTCAGTCCATTTGGCAATTCTATTTGCAAGCTCATGGTCCCACGGCCCCAGGAGCCCAAATCCTGCAGTTCAGGTAAGGCTGCACCAACATTCCCAGCTCAGAAGTTCTCGGAGCCAAGGCTCCGACTCTCGTCCTGCAGCGGTGAGGTCATGGGGACCGTGGTATCGCCAGGAGAGGCCACATTCAGGTACCCGATATCCGAAGGCTGCGAGGGGGACAGGCAGAAGGAAGAATCCTGGCTCTCGGCCTCTCCTTCATGTTCAGGCTTCATGTTCTGCGGGGACTTCAGGGCACCAAGGGGCTCTGGGAGATCTCGGGGTGGGAAGCTGGAAACAGATTTCCATTTTCTGTCATTCTGTGGAGTCTGGGTGACCCTTACCCAACACCTCTGAGCAGCACAGGACGATGTTGATGCTTTTCTCTTGGATCAAGGCTCCTCATCCATCCAAGGAAGGGACACCCTCAGCCAGCCCAGAACCTGCACAGACCATCCTTCACCCCAACAGCGCCTGCAGCTATGACCAAACCCCCTGAGCTGCATCTCCAGAGCTGCCTTCCCCTCATCTGGCTTGGCACGGATTGGAATGGAGGAACACATCCCAGAGTGATGTGGGACACAGCTCTGGCCGTACTAGGACTCCAAGTCTCACTGCCTCTTGTATAAAGACTCCTCCAAAGCCACTGAGCACCAAGATTCCTAAATCCCATCGTGTTCCCGAAAATATTCCAAAAAGTTGACTTCTCCATCCCATCAGCTGACTGATTTTAATACCATTTTAATGCCATTTTCCCTAAAATTTGACCAAAAACTAACAAAAAAGGCCTCTGGGAAGTGAAAGCACAAGGTGGAGCAGCCAAAATGCTCAAGTGGCTCCTCCCTGACTCCCCCTCCCCACCACGGTACCTGGCACAAGGAGGTGGCAACACCTTACTCTGTGGCTGGCATTCAGAGCCAGGAACAATCTTCGAATCCTGGAAGGAGGAACAGAGACTTTGAAAGGAGGAGGTACAGGTCAGACCCTGAATTCCAACAATTCCTGGTCTTCCAAGCGCTCCCCCAGCTTCACTGAGAGTCCTCTCCACCAACTGCAGCACCACAGAGGTGATAATCAGGGATTTAGTTGTCCTTTGGGTGTAAATTTATGCTACAAGTCCAAACCAAGCCCCACCAAGGCCAGGTGGGCCCCCAAAAGCCCTTTCCCCCTCAACAGCTCATTTCCAACCTACCTGGGTTCTTTCCAAATTACAACTCCCAATGAACTCCTAAATCCACCTGGTTGATTTGAAAACTCTTTGATTTCCTGGATTTTCTCAATTTTTCCTGCCAAAGTTCTTCATTAACATGGTCAGTACTTTCACTCAACTCAGGAATTATTGCTCAGCTTGGCCTGAGGGAGGAATATTCCCCCCTGGCAGGGGGAATATTCCCAATCTCACACGAAGGGTTGGTTCTCCTTTCCTAGAGCAAACTTTATAAATGAAGCCTTTGAACAGCTCTAAATGTGCCAAGTGAGATTCCCGTTCCTGTGGAAGGGGATCCCATGGGCAGCAGCTCAGAGATGAGCAGGGGCTGAGTGTATGGAACCTTCAGCTTCTCACAAAGCCTCTCCTCCCCACAGCCGTTGCCACCTACCATATGGGAGGCCTTTCCATCCCAAAGGATGGATCCACCTCTTCCTCAGACCCTCAGGCATCACGTTCTATGATTCCTGCTGATCCCAGCCCTCCCAGAGTCTCACCTCTGTTTTGGGGGTGGGGCTGCTCCTGGCAAGGCACTGGGATGTGGCCACATGGCTGGAGAGTTGGAGCTTGTCCTGAAGCCGGGCATTCGTCTCCTCCAGGATCTTTCCTCTGGGCATGGCACAAAGCACAAGTTATTTTCCTTCCAGCCATGCTCCATTTTCAAACAGGAATTTTCTTTTCCAACCTCAGAGCTGTTGCTCTCCACAGCCTCCGGCTCAATGGAGAGGTCTTGGATGGGAAAATAGAGTGATTACAATGCTAATTACAGCCATAAAAGCTACTGCATCAATGGCTTGGGGCGAAGTCCAGACTTTCCTCTGGAGTTCTTAAGAGAAAGAGGCACAAAACCAGGAAAAGGGAGAATCCCAGTGGATGGACATCAGCAGGGGCCTACCTGCTCTGCAGGGAAGGAATCCCAGACCAGAGGCTCCAAGGGGAGGACTCCTGGTCTGATATTTTTTGGAGGAGCCGTCGCCTCTCCTGGAGTAATTTCTCATTCTCAGCAGTGATCTGGGAAATCAGCACCTTTCCCTTAGGGTGGTGGAGAAAGAAAGAACAACCACCAGTTACTCTTGATTCTTTTCTGTCCTCTGCAAACCTCAGGGCTTTTCCAAGGGACTACCATCGAGGGTGCCAGCTCCTAAAACCTTGGACTCACTACCCCTGCAAGTGCTCAAGAATCGCGTGGATGTGGCACTAAGGGACACGGTTTAGTGGTGGTGGGTGGATGGTTGAACTTGATGAAGATCCTCACCTTAAAGGTCTTCAACCTCAACGGCTCTGCAATTTCATACCCTGTCAATGTAAAATAACCCAGGAAGAGTCTCTGGGGTCACTTTCCAGCAGGAATTGCTGAGGCAAAGGAACATGTCAGTGTCTGACTGGGATTTGAGGATGTGGCTTCCCTCCAGGGCAATCCTGAGCCAGGAATTTCTTTTTGGCTTTTTGTTGCTACAGGTTGGTGCCCCTGGTCCCTTCCTGCAAGGAGTGATTTTGGACAAGGACCTGGAGTGACAGGACAAGGGGGAATGGCTTCCCACTGCCAGGGGGCAGCGTTAGATGGGATACTGGGAAGAATTGTTCCCTGTTACAGTGGTGAGTCCCTGGCTGTGGCTGCCCAATCCCTGGCAGTGTGCAAGGCCAGGTTGGATGGGGCTTGGAGCAACCTGGGATAGTGGAAGATGTCCCTGCCCATGGTAGGTGGTGGGACAAGATGAGCTTTAATGTCCCTTTCAATTCACACCATTCCCCGAATCCACGATTATTTTCACAGAATCACTAGGTTGGAAGAGACCTTCAAGGTCATTGAGTCTAACCCATGCCCTAAAACCTCATAAAACCATAGCACCAAGTGGCACATCCAGTGTTTTTTTAAACACATCAGGGATGGTGACCCCGCCACCTCCCTGGGCAGACAATTCCAGTACTTTACCACTCTTTCAATAAAAAACTTTTTCCTTATAACCAACCTGCATTTCCATTGGTGCAGCTTAAGACTGTGTCCTCTCCTTCTGTCAGTTGCTGCCTGGAGAAAGAGATCAACCTCGACCTAACTACAACCACCTTGCAGGGAATTGTAGAGAGTTATAAGGTCATTTCTGAGTCTCCTTTTCTCCAGGCTAAACAACCCCAGCTCCCTCAGAAGTTCCTCACAGAGCTCGTGTTCCAAGCCTTTCACCAGCCTTGCTGCCCTCCTTTGGACGTGTTTGAGAGTCTCAACGTCCTTCCTAAACTGAGGGGCCCAGAACTGGACATAGCATTTGAGATGCAGCCTCCCCAGTGCCAAGTAGAGGGGAAGAATGACCTCCCTGCTCCTGCCAGCCACACTATTCTTGATACTGGCTAAGATGCTGTTGGTCTTCTTGGCCACCAGGGCATACTTTTGGAAGCAGCGATGCTCCTGCAGCTTCCTTCCCCTTGCAGGAGAAGCCCTGTATGCGTCCTCTCACCTTTTCCACTTGGAGCTTCAACTCACTGAGCTCATTTTCCAGCTGTTTGATCCTGCTGTCCCTCTGTTTCACCTCGTGGATGAAGGTCTCCTTGGCCCTGCGGATCTTGTCCTTGTGCCGGAGCTGCATCTCATTGTATTTCCTGGGAAAGCAGGAAACCATCAAGCCCTGAAAGGCACTTTTGCTCAGGGTCACCATCCAGGCAAGAATGTTCTGGGTTTATTCAGGCTCCTCAAAGTTCAAACTCAGACTCTCAGCCATCCCCCAGCTCCTCCATCCTGCCCAGAATGAGCACATGGACTGTCTGGATGCTTTCACTGATCAGTTTGGGGGTGTTTTTGTTGGAAACTTTAATTTTTAAGTGTTAATTAAATGGAAATTGATAACAGAAAAGGACCAAAAGCATTTCCAAAAGTGACTCCCAGCTTTACGAATCCTTGCGCTTGTCCCTCCCAGCTCTTCCTAACAAACAGGATTATAAGTGCGCCAAACCCGGAAGTTCCAAGGCAAGGATAAGTTGGTTTTGTTGGTGGGGATGTGGTTAAGGGAATGACTATTGAATGGGAAGAAAATTTTGGAAAACCTTCTAAGATCATCAAGTCCAACCATTCCTTCAACCATTCCAAGGCCACTCACTAACCATGTCCCCAAATGCCAGATCCAAACATTGGTTGGAAAATTAAGAATTCTGAACAGCAGTGGACAGGCCAAGAGGAGCAAAAAGAGCCACTTCAGTGTGAGCTTGAGTTAGGACACTGGGGACACATATTTTTCCCTCCTGACACCTCTGATTTTTACTCTTCCTCTCTTGCCAATTTGGGCACACTTCTTGTCTATTTTTATCCATTTGGGATAGAAGGGAAAATAATAACAAAAAAGAAAAGAAATATCTACCATATAAGGGGTATTTGCCAAAGTTTGCTCAAAATTCATGATAAGAAAAAGCTACTCTGCTTCAAATTAACCAAAAGGGCTCTGGAGAGAAAAGAACAGCTTCATGGAGAGTCTTTGCTGACACCAGACCTCAACCAACAGCCAGACCATCCTCCTGTGCTGCCGCAGGAAGAGCAGGAAGGCTGGGAGAGCTGGGGGTGCTCACCTGGAGAAGGCTCTAGGGAGACCTCAGAGCCCCTTCCAGGGCTTAAAGGGGCTCCAGGAGAGCTGGAGAGGAACTTTGGACAAGAATCTGGAGTGCCAGGACAAGGGAGAATGGCTTCCCACTGCCAGAGAGCAGGGTCAGATGGGATACTGGGAAGAAATCCTTCCCTGTGAGGGTGGGCAGGCCCTGGCACAGGGTGCCCCAGAGAAGCTGTGGCTGCCCCATCCCTGGCAGTGCCCAAGACCAGGTTGGATGGGGCTTGGAGCAACCTGGGATAGTGGAAGGTGTCCCTGCCCCATGGCAGGGGTTGGAACAGAATCGGCTTTTATGTTCCTTCCCACTCAAACCTCTCTGGAATTGCCTGACAGCAGACATGGTGGGGGAGAGGAGCTCACTGCACACAGGACTAGTGGACTTAGTGCTAAAAGCCTGAACATTGGATAGGAAAGTCCACACCACACAGCAGGTTTCTGGACATTACCTGACATAGAGATCCTTCTGGTTCAGGAGTCGGACACCTTCCTCATACAGGGCTTTGTTCTCCTCCTTCAGCAGTGCCAGCTGCTCTGAGAGCTTCTGGTTCTCCTTCTGGCACTGCACATGCTGGAAAAGGGCTATTTTTAACCTCTGTGTGTGTGGCCCCAGATGGAGGGGCCCCTCTGCCTCGTCTCCAAAGCTTCTCTCTCATCAATCCCAGTGGTTCCCACTACAGCCAATATCCAGTCAGCCAGCCCCAGACCACTCCCTCCTACCCCTAACAAGCAGTGGGATTTTTTTGCAGAGAGAGGCAATGAACCCTCCCAGACAAAGGACTCTGCCAAAATTTCCAAGCCAAAACTCCAATCTCTGCAAGACAAAGGGAAGGAAGAAACTACCAAGCCTTCCCGTGCCCTCAGAGCTACATCCCAAGAAACCAACTGGCAACGGGACACTGCTTTTCCTCCAGATCCTGTTGAAATCAGTGAGATCTGCAAGGGCTCAGCCCCTGATCAGATGTTCCTGATTGCAGCAGCTCCCAAGGAGCACATTCCAGTTCATGATGTATGATGAGGAACCCCCTCACCATCACTCACCTCACCAGCATCCAGCTTCTTCTCATCCTCCAGGACGTGCAGGGTCTTGGCCTGGAGCTCCACATGCATCTTGGCGAGTGACGCCTCTGTCTCCCTGGAATGCCAAAGCTGCTGCCGCAGTTCATCCACCTGCTGTTCCAGGAGCCTCCTGGAAACACGATGAGGTGACAGTGAGAGCTGGAGGGGGATGTGCCACCTGCCCACAAGGTGTCTGTCTGTCAGCCAAAACACCCCCTGCTCTCCTCTTGCCCTGGCTGACATGGAGGGGCCAGAGGAATCAGCACATCCCAGTTGTCCCCATGTCCCAGTGATACAGAAAGGGAGGATGATATCCTGGGATCATTTCCAGTATATCATCCTCCAGGGAAGGAGGCTGTTGGCATCACTGTACTGACATGAGAGGCCACGGCCCTTCCAAGACAGATGAAGCCTCCAATAATCTTTTAAATCTCAGGAAGGGGGAATCCCTGGAGATCCAGGGATAAGGCAGGTCCAAAGGGAAGACGGGAGGTCAAAGCAGTGGTTTGGGTCTCCCTGAACCCTCCCAGGGCAGCCAGGAGCTGATGGAGGGCTGGCAAAGCCCCCACACAGCACAGAGACCTTTTCAGCTGCTCCTTGTGAAGCTCCTGCTGTACTCGAGCTTCATTTTCCCGAGCTTCCTTCAGATCCTCCTCCAGAAGCTTCTTATCAGAAACACGGGCCTCTGCCAACAGCAGCTGGTGCTGGGAATCCTTCAGCTTTTGCTGGAGTTTTGAGACCTTAGATTAAAGTGGACATAGATTAAACTTTCTGGATATACAGGCCAGTCCCTGAATGAGATCCCTCCGATTCCCTGGTGTCTGATGCATGGGAAGGGAAGATTTCCTTGTTTTGACTCTAAGTCCATTAAAAGCAAAACCTTTGGAACGGCTACCGGATTTTGGACCAAACAGTATGTCATGAATTCCCACAAATCTCTTTTTGACCCAAATTGATCCTGAAAACTTTAAAAGAGAATCTGATTATTTCTGCAGAAGCCTGGCAGAACTGGTGCCATGGAAAACACAAGGTTTTGAAATTTTCCAACCAGTAAACAGTAGGAAATCTCCTAAGCAAGAACAAGACAGGGTTCCCTGTGCCTGCCAGCCCCCCTATCAGTATTTCAGAGATACTGGGTTATCAGACATGGCTTCTATTGCCTTGATTATGGTCCTGATAATTACAGGCTTTTTCCTACAGTATCAAGCCGAGGGATCGCAGAAAGGAATTTGGGGAAGCAAACCTGCTTGTTTTCTGCACAAGAGCTGCACAGAATTATCAAACATACCCCAGCTTATACTCACCTTCTTCTGTGCTTCTCCTGTTCTGGATTTCTCCTGGGCCAGCCTCTCCTGGAGGCTGCTCTGGAGCTTATCAGCCTGGGAGCACTTGGAGAGCTCCAGTTCCAGCTCCTTGACCTTCTGCTGGCTCCTCTCCCACTGTGCTGAGAGGGAGGAATATGTTTCTGTGGTGTTTGAGAGTTTGGCCCGGGCCTGCTTCAGCTCAGCTTTGACCTGAGATCCCAGAAAAGGAATCAGATTTATACTTCAGCATAAGTCAGCTGGAATGGCTTGGCTAGGGAAGGGGAACAGGATTCCAGAATGAGCAAAAGAGGAATCACAGAAGAAGTAAAGTATGTTTTATTTGGATGCAGTGAAATTTGTCACAGAATCCCAGAGCAGTTTGGTAGGAAGGGGCCTTAAGGATCACCTGGTTCCAAGCCCCATCATGGGCAGGAATAACTTCCGCTACCCCACGTTGCTCCAAGCCATGTTCAACCTGGCCTGGAACATTTCTGAGGATAAGGCAGCGGCAGCCACAGCTGCTCTGGGGCACCCTGTGCCAGGGCCTGCCCACCCTCACACAGCAGGATTTCCTCCAAATAGCCCATCTAACGCTGCCCACTGGCAGTGGGAAGTCATTCCCCCTTGTCCTGTCACTCCAGGTCCTTGTCCCCAGTCCCTCTCCAGCTCTCCTGGAGCCCCTTTAGGCCCTGGAAGGGGCTCTGAGGTCTCCCTAGAGCCTTCTCTTCTCCAGGTGAACACCCCCAGGCTCCAGCCCTCATAGTCGTAATTTCCATGGAGCTGAGGCAGAGCACACTGGGGAGCCTGGCTCTGTCCCTACCTTGGTGCATTCCTGCTGGAGCAGCAGATTTTGCCTCTGGAGGTCGGCATTCTTCTCCCTCTCATACTTGAGCTCCCTCTCGGCAGAGCTGCACAAATTCTGCACCCGCCGCAGATCTTGGCGCAGCTGCTGCAGCTTCTCCTCCTGCTGCTGGAACCTCTCCTCAGACAGACCCTGCAGGAGCAGCAGAAAGTCACACAGAAATTAACTTTAAGGCAGGATAAAGATGATTAAGGAAGGCAGAAGCCAGTAGGATTAAAGGGCATTTGGGCAGGAAGATGCATAAAGTCTGGCATTTCTCTGTCCCTACACTATGGTCTGGCTCCCCTCCCTGTCCCCACAGGGCTTTAAGAGCCATGTGGATGTGGCACTCAGTGAACACGCACTGCTGCGTTAATAGTTGGATTTGATGGTCTCAGAGACCTTTTCCAAGCTCAGTGATTCTATGATTCTCTCCATCACCTCAGAGAAGCCAATACAACTCCTAAGGTGAGGGGGGAGAGATGATAACCCAGATAAGGGAATAAATCCCTGTTAAAACAAACCTGGCCAATCAAAGCAAAGTCACTAGGTCACTTTGGATTCTTGTACCAGAGTCTCACTCAGGCATCCATGCAGAAGTGACATAGCCAGCCCAGCTCCCAGAGGGATCAGGAACACAAGAAAGGTGAGTTGTAGCAGCAGGACAGGAACACAACAGGACAGAGCGTGGACACTGGGAAGTGTCACTGACAGTCTGCAACAGCTCTTGGGAGATAACCGATCTCCTTGGCTCGCTCACCTTCCTGGCACGCACACCAAAGCCTGGGTTGTACCAAAGCCTTTCTTTCCAGCATCACTTTCTGCCATCTCTGGATATGCATTCCCACTTTGCATCTTCACCCTCTGCCCTTGGGACCAGATGGAATTCACTGAAGACCGTATCTGCCTTCTCAGATAATCCCCAGGTAACTTCCCAAGCTGGGAAAAGTCTTGATCCAGTACTGTGGGATCTGGCAGTGTCAGTCATCCTGGAGATCCATTGGCTCCATTGGTTTTGTGGGGATTTCCCCACCTGTTTCTCTCAGGATCCCTCCCCATGTCCACTGCACTCCTTATGTCTTGCTCTGGACAATGGATGATTTGCTTCTCGGATACAATTGGACTCCAATCCCCTACTTCTCATTCCCACCCTGGCCATACAGATAACCTTGTCCTCTCTTCTCTCCCAAATCTTTGCACAGAAGCTGAGCTCCTCCTCAGTCTCCCCATCCTGAGTTCTTCCATCATTTCCTCCCTGTTTAGCAGGGACACCTGCACCTCCCTTTCTCTTTCTCCTTGCCAAGTGAGAAAGGTGAACAAATTCCATAAAAAATTGAATGTTTTATTGAAAAAAAAAAAATTAAAAATTTAAAAATTAAACTGGATAAATCAGTCCAGTTTATCCAAGTCACCACCACATCCAAAAGCATAACACAAGGAAATGAACACATCCCTAATTTCCAACCATTGCTCACACCACAGGACTGGCTTCCAGCCCACTTTAATTATGTTTTTCCCCTCAATTAATGACAAAAAGCAGGGTGCAGATGGCAAAGCTAACCATACCTGTTTCAGGCTCCCCTCTAAACTGTCTGCTGAGCTCTGCCATGGGAGAAACCTGTTCTCCCTCTGCTCCAAGCCCGGAGTCATCCTCCTTGTGTCTCCGCTGGGGCCCTTCTCCCAGGCACTCCGGACGTCACATTTGAGCTGGGCAATTTCTTCAAGCAACATCCGTTTCTCTTCATTGCTCTTTTTGAGCTGCTTTTCCAGCTCCTCCTTCTTCTTGTTGCTCTCTAGTAATTCAGAGCTTGAAGGAGAAATAGGAAAGGAGAGAGATAACTAGACAAATCCAGGGAAAACACCCTTAAAGGGGAAAAACTTGGGAGATGAGAGTCCAGCGATACACTCAAGTGCTTCAGGAGGCTCCAAAGGGGATTCAATCCTGGGTGCAGCAGTCCTGGGCAAGGGTCAGTCTCCCTGGGACATTTCCCACAAAACCACGTGTATGCAAAGGCTCAGCTCTCCCTGGGAGGAGGTTACAGGCTGGATAAGGAATCCTCACAGAGACCCAGGAGCTGCTCTGGACTCAAAGTCACAGGGAAGCACTGGAATAGGGGCTCAGGTGTCCCAGTCCAGCTGTCTGACTTTTCATCACCTGAACTCCATCTCCATTTTCTCCATCCAAGATGAAAGCTGTGGCTGCCCCATCCCTGGAAGTGCCCAAGGCCAGGCTGGATGGGGCTTAGAGAAACCCAGGATAGTGGAAGGTGACCCTGCCCATAGCAGGAGGTGGAACGGGATGAAGTTTAAGATCCCTTCCTCCCCAGAACAGTCTGGAATTCTGTGATTGTGTCCTGGATGTCCAGGCACTGACACAGGCTGTGAATCACCATCCCTGGAAGTGTTCAAAAAAACCTGTGGATGTGGCACTTGGGGACGTGGGCTAAAGGTGAACATGGCAGTGTTGGGAAACAGTTGGACTCAATGATCTTGGAGGGCTTTTACAGCCTGAATGATTCCGTGATTCCTTAGCAGCTCCCTACTGCCTTCTCCTGGTTGTACTTTATCCCAGCTCCAGTAACCCAGGTCACTGTAACCACACTGGATTTAATCCAAGCTTTTGTTTACTAAAGACAGCCTGAGCCCAGGTGCTCCAGCTCCAAATTTGTCCTGATCTACTCAAAAAGGGGAGTTGGACCAACATCTGCTGACACCTCCCCTCAAAAGACACCCAAATTCCAAGGACTACCCAAATCCCCAGTGGGACTAGGACCGCCAGCTGCTGCCAGCAGTGAGCCCTGAGGAGCCCAAACCCACAACAGGAGATTTCTGAGACCCCCTTAGTTCAACTTCAAGAGAAGAATCCTCCCCGCTAAGGTCAGTTCCCATTTAGGCTGCTCAGAATCTGGAAGAGCTTCTAAATATCTAAAGAAAAAACCTTTAATCATGGGTGATCCTGATGGCACAAAGGAAAGTCACCAAAATCAGAGATGCTGATCCAAGGACAACATGAAGATGCCGTTTTTGCTAGGAGCAGCCCCATGGGGAGCTGGAAAAGACTCAATACTTGAGTCAGCAAAGACAAGGAGCAGAAAATGCCACAGCCTTTGTTAAGGTTTACCAGAGCAGTTCTTGTTCTTCCCTCAGGTTTTTGATCTGTTCTTCCAAAAACACTACTTTAGCCATCTGTTCCTCATAGGTCTTTGCATCTGCACAGGGATCTTCTTGTTTCTGCTCCACTTTGGGACTGTCTTGCAGGATTTCAGAGGCCTGTAAGGTCAGAAAACATCACGACTTGGATTTCCTTTGCTCTGATGGAAATCTTTGGAGCCATACAGGACAATCTGGGGACTCCAGGAAGACATGGCTTGTAATTCCATGGCTAAACTATTGCAGTTCTTTCCCCCTCAAAGACACATGTGAGTTTTTTTTTCTGCATGGAAAATAGCTGTGTCTAAACTACCACCAAGCCATGGTTCTTTATTTGATTTCATCCTACTGTGGCACATCTGCAGCTGCCAGGGATTTACAGCATGTGCCAAAACTCTTTACAAAAGCAGCAGCTCTTGGCAAACCAGGAGGAGAAAAAAGTGTGGCTTCAGGTGGCTCTCACAGAGGTGCTCCAGTTCTACCCCAAATACCTTCCTAGGCATGGCTTCTCCACTCCCAGTGTCACCTAACCCTGTAACACCAGGTAACAGCACACCCTGAACCTGAGACTTGAGAAGAAGATGCCAAGAAAATAAAAGGGGCAGGAAAGGAGGAATGCATCAGGACAGAGGAACTCCCAGCTGAATTACAACTGGAGCCTGCCCAGTGTCAGACCTGTTGCTCAGCTGTGATGGACCCAAATCCTTCAGACACAAACACCATTATTCTTACTAAACACCAACTTTGATTGCTAAAGCTTTTTAATCAAGCGCTCTTCTTGAGCTTTCAAACCCAAGTATTGCCTGGTATTTCAATTCTAAGGCACCTTATCTACACCAGGACAAATTTGCTCATATTTGAGCAATACACCCCAGCAGCTCCTGCCTGCATCAGGTACCACAAGAACTGGGAATTCCTTCCATGTCTCACCTCTGGATCTAGCAAAGCACTGTCTTTGTTTAGCTTCTCCTGGGATACATCCACAAGATCTCTGCTGGCTGATGTTCTCTGAAGATTTGGGAAGGTGTTTATGTGGCTTGTGAGCTCCAAGTGGGAGTCAGGCAAACCCTGGAGAGGAAACAACAGTCAGTGGATGAAACACACCTTGAAGGACAAGCTCAGGAAAAGATTTCCCCTCTCAAATGTCCAAAAATCTCTTAAAAACAAGAAGAGATTTCCAGGTGACAGAACCCAATGATTTAATGCAAAGCTTGTTTCCAGCACTGCTGGGAAATGATTCATTGCAGTATAGCTGCTCCATCCAAAGGGAATGAACCCATGTGGGAAACCAGGAATCCACCAAATACATACAAAGATCTCTATGCTAAAGGCTGTTCCTGTCTAACACAGGGCTATGGATTCCATCTCCTCCTGATCCCTTTGATGGGAAAACAGTCCCTCCTTCAGGGAGACCATGGGCCAGTGGGTGGCTGAATTCCAACCAGACTTTCAGGGATGGATGATTTGGATTCAAAGGGTCCCTGGACCATGAGTAGGCTGAACTACTGGGAAGAAAAGGTTAAAAAAGGACTCTCTCATTTCCCCACCATCCCCCAGATCAGACAATTCCTTTCCATATGTGTATTGATAGACTGACCCAGCCTGTTCCTCCCAGCCAGGCTGTTTTCATCCCAAGCTTGAGTTGCAGTGTGGATTTGTTGCAGCATGACTAAGCCCTGGCCTCTAGATGCCACTGTTCCTCCAGCAGCGCCTGAGTCTGTGGAGCTGTGCCAACAGCTCAGGACTTCCGTGGATTTTCACTTGGATTCAAGGAAGTGGCAGGACTCACAAACTGATCTAAGGTCTCTCAGAGTGATAAAAAATGAGATTTGCCATGGCCATGCCCCCCCACTGTCAGTCTCCCATTGCCAAGTCCCTTTGTCCAGGCCACGGATCTGCCAGTCTCCTACATTTTTACTCTAATTTTCAGTCCTTGTCCTGGCAGTCCTTGGACAATTTTGTTGGCACCGCTCACTGTCTCTCCCCTGTAGCCCAGTTGGAATACAGGAGTTCCAGCAACTCCCCAGGAGTTGGTTTAGCACCAAAATTGGTTCAAGCCAAGTGTGCTGAGGCCTTTGGGGAAACCCCAGCAGGATGTTCATTTATCTCTGGGGTATTCAATTCCTGCAATCAATACCCGAGTCTGAAAACTCCCATTCTGCCCTCCAGAGAATCAGGGTTTGGCTACAAAGTTGGAATTACTGATTTGGTATTAGATTCGCTGAAAGGAAAGTATATTCCAGAGTTAGAGACAATGCCATGAGAAAGCTGGATTGAAAACCCTCCACTAAAGGTTTGAAAGGGGCTGGGGTGGAGAAATGCATCAAGAGATGACAGAGAATGAGTTTGGATGCTTCATGGAGCACCCATGTCTTGGGTTGCAATGCAAGATGTAACCAAAAGTATGTATTCTATCACCCTCTGTTAAAACCAGGTGGGGCAGTGTTCTTTATCTCTTCCACAACCCATCCTCCCTCAAGGGGTATATCTTCTGTAAATGGACCACTGAGTGTCACTGCAGGACTGATAAAATTCCAACATCCCATCGTGAGGTGCTCCACCAAGGGGTAGAAGCCAAGCATTTCTACCTGGATATAACTGGAGATTCAGAACACCACAGGCAGCCTTTCTCCACTGAATTCCCAGAGGAGAGAGACCAGACCCATCAACACCACTGGACCTTCAGTGGAAAACTACATGCTTTTATGGGATCATTACTTCAACAGAACCACATCTGTCACTCCAGGAGGTCTGCAGCCACCACTTAATTGGACTGCTACCAACACCCTGACCAACAGGGTGTCAGGCTGTATTCTGACTCTGTCAGTGGGTTGGGGTTTTTTGTTGTTTTTTGGTTTGATTTCTTTATTTTTGTACTACCGCATTTTGATTTTAATTTCCTTAGTAAAGAACCGTTATTCCTATTCCCATATCTTTGCCTGAGAGCACCTTGATTTCAAGATTATAATAATTTGGACATGGGGGGATGGTTTACTTTTTTTGGGGCGGGGAGGTTTCTGCCTGCCTTAGCAGATACCTGTCTTTTCAAACCAAGACAATCCAAAGGCAGCTGGCTCCTGCAGTGTGTTCACCACAGGGGCTGAACATACCTGGCTGCCCAGAACCACCTTCTCAGCCTTCAGATCTTTCCGCAGCAACTCCAGCTCAGATGCCAGTTGCTTTCTTCGTTCTCTCCTCTCTCCCAGATGACTCCCCAACTTGTCTATTGTTTCCTGACAGTTTTCCAACATCTGAAACAAGAAACGTTCAGAGTCACTTCCACAACGTTGTTTTTCTATGCAGAGAGAAGCAGATTGAAGGAAATGTGTCTTCTAGGAAACAAGGAGAGGAGAAAAATGGTTCTCAAAAGTTTTCAGTGGAATTCTGACACCTCTTATCCAGGGCTCACAGAACCTCCACTGACCCAAAACAACTTGGGAAGTTCCTTTCCCATCTCTGTCTGGCTGACACACCAGGCAGATCCAATTGTTGGGCTGGCAAGGAACAAATGGACAGAAAAGTTAACCCAGAACCTGATGAGAATCAGCTTTAAATGTACCTACACACCCCTTGGTTTCAATAAACCCTAAACAAGAATTGAACACCTTCACACAGGCAAAAACTTCAAACTCATTGGGAGACAACAAACTCCTCAGATGGAAGAGCTGAAAACAACTTCCTAAGGGGAGAGCTCATGGAGATCACATTGGCTGCATTCCTCCAAAAATCCATTCATCTACATGATTTGAGGGGCTACAAATCCTCAGGAGAGAGTGACAAAGAACATCCCCAGGAGAGAGTCACTTCAGATACTCATTTAAGATGTTCATTTAAAACATTTCTAAACAGAATAGTTCATTTCGCAAGGAAAAGCTCTCACCTCCTGCATCTCCTGAGCTCCAGATGTCACCTGCTCGTTTCCATTCATCTCACTTTTGTTCTTCTGCACCTTAAACAACTCTGTTTCCAAACTGGTGATCTGAATATGGACAAACCCAAGTTAAAACCAAACCAGGACTCACAACTAAATGCACAACCACTCCTAGAGTGCTCCTTGTGCTGCTGTTATGGGATAAGGCCCATGTTGGAAGCAAGGAACAGCAGAGGATGTGCATGGCCAGCTCCAGCTCATCCCTCATCCTGCTGCTTCCAAGGAGGAAGGAGCCATCGGGACTCAAGCCAGAAAAAGATGGAATTCTGTTCCACAAAATGAGTGGAACAACCCAGGAACATGGTGAAAACTCAAAGCTTACACACATTGTGGTGCTTCCCTGACATGGAGGACCCCAATAAACCCCAGTTTAGATGCTGGGTCATCCTTGCTCCCTATGCTCAGAGTGCTGATCTTATCCAAGCAGATGTTCAGCCTGGTCCACCAGGACTCATCCTGGTCCCTTCACTGCTCATAGGAAGTTTTCAGTCCCTCCAGAAGGGCTCCAAGGACTTGGGATTTGGAACAGCAAAGCAATGACCTCTGAAGTGACTACTGACTTCTGCTCCTTCTATAACCTCCTGGCAGGTGGGAGTTTGGACAAGGTCTCACTCTGCATTTGGATCACCCCACAAAGGCATCTGCCCTTGGGGGAAAAATTATTGGTCCTGAAGTTATAAAGGGCTCAAAGGAGCTTGGAGCAGCCAAGATAAGGATCATCCCAAAGCAGCAGTTCAGCTTCTCTTCCCCATTAGGGATCCCACAGACCCTTTTCCAAAATCCAAGTCTTGGCAGTGGCAGCCCCCATGCTCCGCTGCCAGCAGGAGCCTGGACAGCTTCCCTTTCATTCCTTAGGCTTGAAATCCAGTTTGGGCTTATTTCTAAAATCCCCAGGCTGGACTAACTGCCTGAGCTTGGCTCTCTGAAATGAGCTGGGACACTGGAGGGAGATGAAATCCAGCTCCACAGAACCCCAGACTGGTTTGGATTGGAAGGGAGCTTAAAGCCCATCCAGTTCCACCTCTGCCATGGGCAGGGACACCTTCCTCCACCCCAGGTTGCTCCAAGCCCCATTCAACCTGGCCCCGGACACTTCCAGGAGTGGGGCAGCCACAGCTTCTCTGGACAACCTGTCCAGGGCCTCCCCACCCTCCCAGACAAGAAATCCTTCTATATGTAATCTCAAAGCCAAATAAGTGCCAAGACCCTGCCAATCCCAGCCCATTTCCAAAGAAGCACCTCAAAACCCCTGAGCTTTGCGCTCCCTGATGAGTTCCTGGCACCAACTGGGTCTGCTGGAGCTCCCAGCAGGGAATGGTCTCCAACTCACAAGAAAGCTGCTACAAAACTCTTTTTAAATCGAAGATATGAGCTCACCAATGTTAAAAGTATTAAAAGTGGGGTGAAACACCCAGACTTCTCACAGAAGAGCTAAAGGACAACAAACCCCTCTCCTTTTGCGTGACTGGGTGATAATTTGGGGTTCAGCAAGACCTTGGAGCTCCAAAAGGGATCTCAAATACAAAACACACCTCCCCTCCTCACCCCCAGCCAGCCTTTGGTCAGAAGTTTACACTTAGCAAGGCATTTCTTTATTGTCCCTCCAAGACCTTAACTTTTAAGCACTTAATTTGGGCTCTAAAATCCCATGCCAGCAGCAGAACAATCCTCACTCTGTATCCTGCTGGCCTGGTCCTGAGTCACAGCCTGACTAGCCAAGGTTTCTGCAGCTGTGCCAGGACCAAAAACCCTCCCAAGTCCTTCCCAGCTGGGGCAGGACTGGCAAACACCCACCAGCACTGCCTTGCCCAGGCTCCAGACTCTTCCTTCCTCATCTCCAGGGCTGTTAAAGCCCCCTGGGAATGCAGTAATCCTCCAGCTAAGAAGATGGATCTATCCAAGGGTTAAATAGGTGTCCATCCCACCTCTGATCCATGGCCCTGCATCCCTCAAAATGGTTATTTTCTAGCTGCCAAGCCTCTGCAGACAAAATGCCTCATATCTCCTTGGCTCCCAAGCATGGCATTCCCAGCAATCTGTGTGACAACCCACAGAGCAAAGCGGGGATTTGTGCAAACACATTGTGTTTGATTTGTGGGGGGCTGTGTTAACTCTGGTCCAAGGGGGAAGAGTTTGGTGTGAACTGAACGAGCCTCAACTCAAACCAAAGCACTGCCATGGTGGACGGACCCTTTTCCATCCCATCCCAGTGCTGGCCCATGGCTCCTCCAAGACAGGAGACAAACATGGTGACACTGGCACCCTCATTAAGGTATTTGAACTTGCCTTCAGCCTCTTTTTAGAGGCTTTTCCAGAGGCTACTGACTGGGAATTCCTCATCTCTTCCTTTGAACAATCCAGCTTGGAGCTGTGTATCCACGTGGGATATGCTGGCACTGTCTCTGACGGTGTTTTAACCCAACACCAGGTGTTAAGACATGTTAGAACTCGCTGAAAACCGGGGGCAGCTAAAACCTCACCTCAGAAACCTCCTAGGGGCAATCTGGATTGGTGCAGCTGCCAGTCAGGAAAGATCAATCAATCCAGGCCCACTGCAGAGAGAATTTCCAGCACAGACAGAGGGCAAAGGGCAAGAGCCCCAGCAAGGAAGAGGTCCTGGCCAGGCAGCGGAGTCTCAGCCCATGGGAAGGACCTCCTCAGCCCGCCTTTGTGGGGAGAATCCCACCTACCTACCTGGCCAGTCCAAAAAATCTGTTTTCTTCTGTTCTCTCTGGTTGTGAATTCCCCAGCTGCTTTCTCTGTAAGGGATCAGGTGCTCTGGCAGTGGTGCTCCACACTGAATTTTCCCTGGGGAAGCATTGCCAGCCCAGCCTGTAGTGCCAGTGCTCCTCACAGAGCTACTCCAGAGGGATGGAGAGTCTTCTCAGAAAACTGAGGCTGAAAACCACCCTGACAAAGGCAACATCAGCCTAAGAGGCTTCAGCCACAATTTACCCCTTGCTCAGAGTATGGAGGTGGCCCTGCAGGTGCTCAAGGAGGCCTCCAGTGTTGCCATGGTTCTGAAAAACCAGATGTTCAATAAGTGCTTCACATCTGTGATTTCCCAAAGGTTCCCACTTGTCACATGCAAATAATAAAGAACTTCTATCCTGAAGTCAAAGCATGATTTGAGTGGACTTGTCCTGTTAACAGGAATAGATCCAGGTTACCCTGGGATGAGGGTACACAAAATCAAGTAAGACCCAGGTTAGGAAGATGCCACTGAGGTCACATCTTGATCAGGATTGAGTAGAGCTTCTCAAGATGGATCTCAGAGCTCTTCCAAGAGAGGTGACCAGCCCCGCTCACAGCAGCTGCTGCACCACAAGATAAGAAAAATTTCCTGTCCCTCAATTTGTGTGTTTAGAGGGATGTTCCCAGGCAGTGCAGATCCTGGGCCTTCACACTCAGCACTGTTTGACAGATCTCCAAGATCCTGTCCCTGGGGAAAAGCAAGAGTGTAATCTTCTGCCACCAGGACACTTAGCTGGTGGTATTTCCTGGGATCAAGGAGCATCAGTGTCCCAGACAGTAGGGTCAGATGTGATATTGGGAAGGAATTCTCCCCTGTGAGGATGGGCAGACCCTGGCACAGGGTGCCCAGAGCAGCTGTGGCTGCCCCATCCCTGGAAGTGTCCAAGGCCAGGCTGGACAGGGCTTGGAGCAACCTGGGATAGAGGAAGGTGTCCCTGCCCATGGTAGGGGGCTTTAAGGGTCCCTTCCCATTCAAAACAGACTGGGATTCTGTCAGGGGGAATAGAGATGGAAAAGACAACGCTGCCATAATACTGGGGAATGTGCCCTTGCAACCTAGAGTCACTTACTCCCTGCTGGGATTTTTTCCTTCTCCCTCTCTCCCAAACTGGCAGGTTTTTCTGGCTGTTTTTCTTGCCAAACTAAACACAGCAGAGTGCAGGGCCAGGTCAAACATCATGCTGTTTTTCCAATAAGAGAGAAAAGCAGATAGAATGAAAGAAACCCAAACCTTATCTCTCCTATTCCTTACTCACTTTCTGGTGCAGTCCCTCCACCTCGCTCTCCAGCTCTTGCTTCTCTTGCTCGGTTTGGATCTGTGTCTCTCCCAGAATTGATTCCAGCTCTTCATTGCGCTCAATCAAACCCTTGTGCTCCTGCTCCAGTTTTTGCAGCTTGTGAAGGAGCTGGGAACTCCTGCCCTCAGTGTTCTCCACGGCTTCACAGCACCTGCACACCAAAACCCGGCATCACCAAGGCTGGAACTGCATCCCAACTGCTTCCCACCAGCGAGGAAAAGCCAAGGTTTTCCTCATACACTCCTACTGATTTCCAGTCTCATATCCAGCGTGGCCTGTGCCTGTCTTTATTTAGATGGGAATTAGAGGTGATGGGATCTACACAAGGAATGATGAAGATCTGGGCAGGAAACAGGTCAGGTATGAGGCTGCCAACAGCAGTGAGACAACAGCAAATTCAGCTGCTTGAGAATCTGAAGGGAAAAGAGCCAGAGGGATGAGATCAGCCCCGACTTCCTTCCCAAACCTGGCAGAAGAGGTGCAGCAGCTCCTGAGCAGGTATTGGGAGAACAAAGCTTTGAATTCCCTTTAGAATAAACCCCTGTTTATACATTTATGGTTGAAAGCCACGTGTTTTGGTGCACTCCTAGAGAGCAAACAAACCCAAAGAAAACTTCCCAGCACCAAAACAGGTTTAATAACAACATTTCTGTCTGCAGACTGCCCCCAAAGCCTAACTCTCTTCTTTTAGGAAAGCAACAAACTGGAGGAAGTGTCAGCATTTAACTGGAAGAAGTAAATCCTCAGGACTGCATCTCCTCCAAATTTTTGTATTTGGGAGCAGAGGAACAAAGTCTAAAAGAGTATTTAAAACAATTCAATAATCAAATAATACTGCAAGAGAGAGCACCAGAGGCACAGCACCAGGAACCAGTGGAAGTAAAAGGGGTACTTCTCACCTCTTGTGGAGAGTTTCAACACCCTGATCTCCATGTTTCTGATATGGAGCAGTTCTACTGGCACTGGTGTCTCCATCAGCTCCTGCTTCTTCCCACATGCCCTGTGCCTGAGAGAAAATCAACATTAGCACAGAACTAGGATTGAGATCCCAGAATCCCAGGATGGATTGGGTTGGAGGGACTTTAAAGCTCATCCTGTTCCATGGGTAGGAACACCTTCCACTATCCCAGGTTGCTCCAAGCCCCATCCAACCTGGCCTTGGACACTTCCAGGAATGAGGCAGCCACAGCTTCTCTGAGCAACTTGTGCCAGGGCCTCACCACCCCCATAGCCAGAAATTACTTCCCCATATCCCATCTGACCCTGCCCTGAGGCAGTGGGAAACCATTCCCCTTGGCCTGGCACTCCAGACCCCTGTCCCAAGTCCTTCTCCAGTTCTTCTGGAGCCCCTTTAGATACTGGAAGGGGCTCTGAGCTCTCCCTGGAGCCTTCTCTTCTCCAGGTGAGCACCCCCAGCTCTCCCAGCTTGGCTCCAGAGCAGAGGAGCTCCAGCTCTCGGAGCATCTCCCTGGCCTCCTCACTCAGCTCCAACAGCTCCACATCTTTCTCGTGTGAGCAAAGTGATTCCAAGGCCACCTGTGTTTCTCAGAAATAAAACCCATGAGACACGGCAGCTTCATCTCTTGGCCTGAGGAGCAAAATCCTCCAACCCCAGAACATCCAGGTTGTCATGAATAGCTAGGGTCTGGGATGCAGAGGGGACCATGTTTTTCTGGAATGGCAAAGAAGGAGTAAACACCCTGTAAACACCTGCAGTGAGGCCATTCCAACTCCCTCAGCCGGTGGAAGCTCTGGCCTCTCACTCCGCTGGTACTCACAGATCTCCTCCTTGAGCTGCTCCACCTGAAACACCAAACACCTGCTTTGAGTTTTGGTGAACATTCCATTTTCGTATTTATTATTAATTTATTACTATTCCTTATCCTGAGGGATTGGTTGACATCTCGTGGCTGCTCCAGCTGCTGAGTGGCCTCAGACAAGGAGCAGCAAAAGTGGGAATGTTGCTGCTCCAATCCATTAAAGGGTGATTTTCCTGAATTTTTTTCACTTCCTGACCACACCCACATTATATCAGATTCCAACTGCTATTTCTGAGGACACCTTTCAGTGTCTTCCATCCGTGGGATCAATGGAATTCCATTACCAGTAGCAGCTCTTGGCCCCACAGTCACAGCTCATCCCAGGCCAACTGCCCAGCCCTGCATTTCATAACCCCCAGGCAAGAAAACACCTTTCAGGACACAGAGCTGCTGTAGTTGGTAACAAAGGGTATTTTCTACTACTATAAACTAAAAATTTTGGGGTTCCCAACTTCTCTGCCAAGAGTTAAACCCCATTCCTAAGGAATTAAGGGGATCTGTTTTAAGCTTAACATGTGGCTGGAACTGATCTCAGTCTGGCTACATTTTTTCCTGTTCCGTGACCACAATGTGATACATATATCTGCATGTTTTTTGTCTATATAGACCTGTACATATGTATAAAAATATATAAATAAATAGGTTTTATTATTATAGTTCTATTTTTTTATAAGCTATGCATGTACTTGTGTATCTACAATGACTGAAAGGAGCAATGTCCTACAGTAAAGAAAACATTATTTGGAATAAAAACTAAGTAAGCAGAGGAATTTGAACTAAGTTATGAGTTTTTTTTCCTCTCCAGAAAGAGACTGTACTGTAAATACAAGGTTTGAGGTGACAGATGTGGAAAAACCAGCAACTGTTTTAAATGCAAGGAACAAAACTATAAAAAATTCTGTACTATAAAAAATACTGTAAAATTCTGAACACCTCCAGTGGGAATAAATCCCATTCAAGATATTATCTGATAAATATTGTTTGAAAAGTATCTTCTCAGAGATACTTCTATTAATTTAGCAATACTCATTTGACGTGAAAGAACTACAAGACAGCCAAGAGCTCTCAGTGCTGGGATGGCAGAGGCAATTTCAGGCTCTCAAAGGCCGATCTAAGGAAATCAAGAGACAAGAACAGCAACGGATTTTGTGTCCAATGATATATATTTTAATAGGAAGCAGACTCTTCTATCCCTTCCCTGTTGGCAACTTCAGTAAGGAATTATCTGGTTGATAGTTCCTTAATTACTCCTTAATTCTAGGTGGCATTTAGAGAACCCTGGCTGTATATCACCAAGCATTTAACTAATAGTGATGTAATAGTCATGTAAGTCATTTCATTATGAGAACCCACAGAAAATAAGCAAATCAATCAATGTGGCTGAGTTAAAAACCAAAAGGACTGAGAGGGATCAAAAATAAGCACATATTTCAAATGGATTTCAAACCAGCTGGTGGGGCTTTTTGACTAAACTTGGGTAAACTGAATTCTTTAATCCAGTCCAGGGAAAGGCATATGTGCTCCTCACTCTGTTTACTTTACTCTTCCTCTATCGAAGGAAGATCCCAGAGCTGCATTCTGCCTATTTCCCAAATTTTACTGCTCCATGAACCATGACACAGCCAAACTGCAGCTCTGGAAAGAATGGGCATAGAACAGGGAGGGAAAAGGTGAAGGCAGGGCAGGTTTGGGAGCAGGGATGACTTCCAGGGGCCAGCCCAGGATTGTTGACTTGGCTTGGTGGATCCTCACCAGCTCCAGGAACGCTTTCCTCTCCAGGTCGAGCATCTGGACCCGTGCCCGCAGTGCCAGGATCTCCTTGTCCAGCTGGCTGTTGTGCTCCATGGCCTTCTGGAGCTCAGTCCTATCTGGAGACAGCAGCACTGGGAAAGTGGTCACTGGTTTGGCCCTACCAGGCCCTGCCTGGCCCACACTCCAAGCATGGATTCCAGGCTGATCCCACACATAGGAAAGGTGGAAGGCAGCATGGACATGTCCCACATCCACACCCACTGCGAATACATCCTGCATCCATATGGGAATACATGCCACATCCACTGGGAGCACATCCCACATGGTAACACATCTTTGTGGGACACATCCATGTGGGAGCACATCCCACATCCACGCCATCTCCCTCCAACAGCAAAGGTTGATGTCCCGGGAGATCCAGGCTCAACAGCAGTCTCTCCATCATTATTTCAGGGATTCAGTTTGCCTCAGGATTACAGAGGTAAACCTCATTTAAATCACTCACATCACCTAATATGGGTTTTACTTTCTCTTTGGAAGACCTCAACAGCCACATTTTGAATTTTCACCATAAAATCCATCACTGCCCCAAGCAGGAACAACCCCAGCCAATGTATCCGTGTTGTCCACACATTAAAATTTAATGGAATGGCCACAACTGGAAAAATTGCACACCAATTTTTCAGTGCATCAATGAATAAATTAATCCCAACACCAATTAATGCAGATTCCCAATACTTCTAGGGCAGAAATAGGAAAAGATGTTTCCATGAGGAGCACATGTTGAGGACACACTGGTATCCCCCTGTCTCAGGAGACAATTTTCCTTAGAGAAAAACGAAGAAATATTTTTCCCCTTTCAGCTTAACCCAGGGCACAGGAAATATCAGTTTAAATTTGACTTCTATTCAGGCAAAAAAAATTAAACAAATCTACTTTTTGGTTCCAATTTTGAAAAAGCAACAAATTCCTTTTTCAAACAAATATTCTGATATTGGCTTTTCAGTTGTGTCATTTAAAATAAAAAGAAAAGAACATCTTCACAGAATCACAGAATGGGTTGGTTGGATCATCTCATTCCAACCCCCATCTTCCATCAGAATGGAAATTTTACTCAAAACTCTGTTGACCACTACACAAATTGATTCTAAAATTTTTAATAAAATGATGATTAAAAGGTTGACAAAAGAATAATAAAATTCCAGCTCTTTTTCTCTTGCAAAATCCCTGACCACCCCTTATTTTCCCATTCCTTCTTCTGCTTTTCCCCCTCAGCTGCCTTCAGGGCTGACCACAGGGGTGATTCCACAAGGACAACAGTGTTTGGATGTGGCAGCCTAGTTCTGCTTTGGAAAAACCTCGCAACATTCCTCATGCACTTTGTTAAATACCATTTAAAGCCTTTCCTCACAAAAATACCACTAACTGGGCTCAAACTGGTCACGAATTCTTCCCTCCAATGCACACAAGTATCACAGTAAAATATGCTGTTTAAGGGGATTTTACTAAAGATGAGTGACCCCAGATTAAGTCTTTCGTAGCAAATCCATTGATTCGCAGAGCAGTTGGCTCGGAGCTCACCAGGAGGAGAAGCCATGCAGAAATACAGAACCAGAGACGCCACTGGGACGTTGTCTCCCTCATTTTGCACACACAGCACAACAAATACCCAAAACAAAGCAAGCATTAAACCCTTACTCACATTTTGTAAAGCCTCGTATTCATCTAACACCTCAGAAAGCACAGATTTCCCTGCGCAGACTACAATCCGTGGGAATCCCAGGCTGGAGCCCGTCTGTGCTCCAGAGAGTCAGCACAGGAGCTGCCACATCACCCACCCCATCCCTGGGGACTGTGGATCGATCCCCACCACCTACGGGGATGAAATGGCTGGGAATGATGGAGCTGGAGAGGAGCTGCTGGGGCTGGAGAGGAACTCTCAGGCCTGGTACTGAGTGTGAGCACCAAGGGCAGTGCCAGGACCTGAAATTCTGCCCTAAACCTGCCCCAGGTAGTGCCAGTCTCCTGAAGGGAGTTGGTCCCTGCAAAGGACCAAAAAATGAAGCCTATCCCATTTTACCCCTGCCACGGGCAGGGACACCTTCCACTATCCCAGGTTGCTCCAAGCCCCATCCAACCTGGCCTTGGACACTTCCAGGGATGGGGCAGCCGCAGCTTCTCAGGGCAACCTGTGACAGGGGCTCCCCACCCTCACAGCCAAGAATTCCTCCCCCATTCCCCCTTGTCCTGGCACTCCAGACCCTTGTCCCCAGTCCCTCTCCAACTCTCCTGGAGCCCCTTCAGGCACTGGAAAGGGCTTTAAGGTCTCTCCAGAGCCTTCTCCAGGTGGACACCTCCAGCTCTCCCAGCCTTGCTCCCAAGGAGCTCCAGCCCTCAGAGCATCTCTGCGGCTTCGCTCCAAGAGTGCTCCCTGTGCTGGGGATCCTGGAGCTGGAGCAGCGCTGCTGGGGGAATCTCTTCAGAGAGGAGCAGTCACGATGCTGTTTGGCCTTTGGGGTGCAAACACACACTCCTGGCTCATGTCCAGCTTTTGATCCACAAGAACTCCCAAATCCATCCCGCAGGGCTGCTCTCCATGAATTCTCCCCCCAGCCTGTGCTCATTTTTAAGATTGCCCCGACCCAGGTACAGGGACTTGAAGTTCAGGAGCTTCCCTGGACCACTGCTCCACATCCCTCTTTTTTCTGGAGTTACATTCCTGCTCCACTGCATCTGCACTGAGGGGTCATCCCCTCAGAGGGGGTTCTAAGACTCAGAACATTGTTTGCCATTGATATTTGGCATTTCAGAGGGTGAATTAGCACATGCCATGAATCCAGAAGGCATTTTCCTGTGGGTTTCTCCGAGCTGACTGCACAGAGAGGCAGGTTTGTATCCCACCTTTCTGTTTTCCTGGGGGTGCAATTAAACAATAAATTCTGCTTGAGCAGTCTGGCTAAAAGCTGAATTCCTGTACCAGACAGGAATGTGTCCAGCCCTTCTTTCCAAGAGTGGAACAGGTCAGCTGGGAACAAGCAGGGCCACACATTCCAGTAAAGAGAGTAAGAGGAGCAATTAACACCTTAATCTGTAACATTAATGGTTTCTGCAAAACAAGTGGGACACTCCTGGGAAAAATGGAGTGTTTAATCAACAGTTTCTGCCCCACAGGCATAGACAGCAATGATATCACTGGGGAGAGTAATCAGTCCTGTCAGGGAGAGGGATACTGTTCTGGGTGGGGGGGAACAAATCTCCAATGTGTCCTTCACCTGATTAAAAACACAGAAAGAATGCCCAGGGTAAGAACTGTGGAGAAGCTGTGGTTGACTGTAAACAAAGAGCATTAGATTTGTAACAGTTCTGAGGAAGCATTCAAGGCCACGTTGGAGCAATCTGGTCTAGTGGAAGGTGCCCCTGATCACTTCCAATTCAAACTGTTGTATGATTCCACTCCTGCCAGCAGGAAGAAACAGAAAAGAACAAGGGAAGGAGCCCTGACCCCTACTTGAGGTCTTGGTCCCTCTGCACTGCTTGGAACCTCAGGGACAAACAGCTTGCGGAATCCCAGAGCATACCTGGACTCCAGTTCCACAGAGACATGGCCATAAGTCAGGAGTAGGTGGAAATTAGTGGCCTTGGAACCATAGAATCAGAATATCCTGAGCTGAAAGGCACCCACAAGGATCATCTAGTCCGACTCCTGGCCCTGCACAGACACCCAGCAATCCCACCCTGTGTCAATTATGCTGTAGGATTCCAGCTGCCACTTCCAGCTTTCTTATCAGCACTGCCCACTCTGCCAGGAAATATGTGACCTGTTCACTTACAGCACTGCAGGAGATCTGGGATAAACCTTCCTGCTCCAGCATCTCTTCCACCTCCTTCAGCTGGGTTTCTGGAAGGCAAGGCAAGGCTTGGTGTCAGCAGAGGAGAAACAAAGGGCAGGGTTTCCTGGAGATCTGTCCCAGCTCCTCTAAACATTCCTCACTGCAACAGCCCCATTTCTCCTGGAGCCAAACAGTTCCTCAAGTCTGTCCTGCTTCCCACCTCCCTCACTGCCTCCCATTCCCTGCCATCCATTATCTCAGCCCTATTCCCTCTCTCCCAAGGTTTCTCTTCACATATGCTTGGCAGGCAGGAAAGGGCATGACAGGACCTACTTCCCCAGGCAAAGTTCTCCCTGGTTTATCGTCAGTCCCTTCAACCCCAAGTACAGCTCGGTAAACATTAAACACCAGATTAAACAGAGAATCATTAAGATTGAAAAGACCTCCTAGATCATCAGTTGTGACCCTCAGATCATCGAGTCCAACCTTGGAGAGAAAGCAAACAGATGGACACAGAGTCACAGATGTTTTCTTTGGCAGGAGACACACAAAATACCAGATCACTCCTAGAGAGCATCACTATTTTCCCAAGGAGTGTCTAGGAAGGAGGCAGATCTGAACACCTTTAAGAATTAAACTTCCAGTGCTTCAATGTTTATCCAGAAATTATAGCCAGGAAGACTCTGTACTGGGAAAAACTTACAGACTCAAGGGTCGCTAAGGCAGAAAGGCAACAACAGGATTTGCAGGAGTCAGTTTATGGCTGGGCACCGTTGCACAACCAAGTTGTTAAAAAGACCCCCTGGTTGGTGTGGTTGGAATTTACCTTCCAGGAGAAAATGAGGAACCTTTGGTGTCTGGCATGATGAGGGCAGCAACTCCTGCATTGGATCCAGCAGCTTATGGAGCCAGGGGAGGGCTTTTCAAACTCTCCCTGTGTAATTCATATTAAAACCAAAACCAACAGACCAAATTTCTAGCCCAAACCAGATCATAAAGGCTTCCAAGTGTAGTAAGATGGGAAGTGCAGGAAATTGTATAGAGGTAGGAGGGATATTCACACTCTTTCCCTGCTCCAGGATCTAGAGTTGGACAGCAGAGGTTCAGCAGAGCAAATATTACTGACACAGGACATACAGAGCCCTGGACAAGCCTGTCCCTCACTGTCATGCACTGATTTAACACAGGACCTAGCACAATCATATCCTGAGGCTCTGATCAATCCCATGTTTCCACTCTGTGCTTTGCAGCCGGCTCCATCCAGTCCTGTGGATGGAAAACACCCTGCGGTTTCCCAGGCGTCTTCCCCAGGGAGACAAAGCACAGCCTGGTCAATACAGGGTCAAACAGGGCTCCCCAGAAGCTTCCTGCTGCAGCAGAGCAAACAAGGCAGGATGCAGGATCCAAACTGCTCCATGGGCCTCGGGAAGAGCCCATGGATCACACTAAACCGAACCTCAACCTGCCTGGCACCTTCCTCCCATGGTTTTGCCAAATCCCAGCTAAAACGAACAGAAACTGCTCTGGTTTATGCCCAGGATGGGAACCCATGTGCGCAGAACCACCTTCACCTGCCAGTGCTCCCCTTGTCCCCAGCCTGCAACGCAGGATGTAGTATCACTTTAGATCCCACACATAATCCAGAGACTGCAGAGGAAACAGGATTTGTGAGGATGAGGGGGGTCTGCCCATACATCACAGGTTACCTATGAGTAAACCCCACTGATTCCTTACAAACCCATTCCTTCCCCCACCCAGTGTCTGGGAAGAGCCAACCCCTGCCCAAGGCACTGTCACACAACAGCTCCACTGGCATCTCCCACCTCTGTCCACGCTTGTTTGAAAGCAAATTTTATATTAATATTTGTATTTTGCTACCCCAGGAATACTCTTGAGAAACAGCAGCCACATCACCCCACCACAACCCTACATCCTCCAGCCCTGCTGGATGTGTTTAACCAGCCCAGCTGTTACAACAAACAAGCTCAAACCCTGACTGGTTTTTCTTTTAATTCCACTTTTTAAACAAATCCAGGCAGCTTCCCCCAGCACTGTATTTCACTGCCATTCCAGCTCTTTTTCAGGAAGGCTTTTGGGAGCACCATCGATCTCCAACAACCTCCAACAACACCCGGCACATTCATTGCAAGAGCATCAGAAACGGATCAGGAACTGCCTGGAGGGAAGGAAAAATGTCACTCTGGGCAGAGGTATCAGATGACTTGATGCTCAGCTCGATGGCCCAGCATCAACCAGCCTTCTGCCTGTAGGAACCTGTGAGCTCAGGATGGGCAGGAAGCAAATGTGTGAGCAGAGATTTACTTTTTATCAAAAAACGTGTGGATGTGGCACTTGGAGGAACGGTTGGATTTGATGACCCTAGAGAGCTTTTCCAACCTAAACGTTCCCATGACTCCAAGAATTCCAATGAAAAGCAAAGGCCTGGGGAACAGACACAGGGATGCAGCATAGAACCCTCCAGCAGGGACACATTAGAGACCTGGAGCAGCCCAACAGAGGCCTTTGGGATTGTGCAGCATCTCCAGCACAAGCACATCCAGCCACTCCATACTAGAGATGGCATGGGGAATTTTTTTATGAAGAGGCTGACCTAGAATCAGGGAACCACAGAATATCCTGAGCTGAAAAGGACACACAAGGATCATCCAGTCCAACCCCTGACACAGGACACCCCAACAATCCCACCCTGTGCATCCCTGGGAGCATTGTCAAAATGCTTCTGGAGCTCTGGCAGCCTTGGGGCCAGGACTATTCCCTAGAGAGCCTGGTCAGTGTCCCACTACCCTCTGGGGGAGAAACCTTTTCCTGACATTCAACCCAACCCTCCCCTGACACAGCTTCAGCCATTCCCTCATGTCCTTTCCCTGGTCCCAGAGAGCAGAGATAAAATCCTACTCCAGAGGAACTGCAGCCTGGGATGAGGTCTGCCCTCAGCTTGCCCTCAGCCTCCTCTGCTCCAGCTGAACAAATCTGGATAAAAGGAACAGTCACTCAATAAAGTGCTCTACAAGGACCCAAAACATCTCGGTGCTGCACCTCTCCCTGCAGGTGACAGCCCAGAGGAAGCAGGGCTTCCAGATTCTTAAATTATCCACACACATATCAGGACAGCAGCCAGTGCCAGCAGTGAGTCAACAAGTCCTGAACTTCAAAATCTGAGTGATACCCCAAAAAAATCCCTCCAGAAACACTACAGCACCAAAGACACAAAACCCCTTCAGGGACAACACACTGGGAACAACTGGATGGCAACCAGCAATCCCTCCTGAATACACCGAGATCCACAGACAAGGATCTCAGCTTCCATTCCAGGGGTACTCATTGCTCAACATCCTCAGGAATCCCTAAGAAATGGAGAAAGTCCAAAGGAGCAGAGCCACCAGGAAGAAATTGCCACGCTCCAGCTTTGGGGACATTCTGTCCTTCTCCTGCCACGTTGTGGAAAGGGAGAGAACCAGGAACAGAGTTTTCTGCCACAGCAAGACTCTCAAGAGCTCAATAGTCATTTTAACCATTGTAAGCAGCCTTTTCACCAGAAACCACGGCTTTAAGTGCCCAGAGACATCAAATTTTTACGTAAATCCATCTTTGGTGTCACACCACCAGATGTGCTCCCTGAAAACCTAACTGATGCTCAAAATTTCCCCTGAACTCCTGTATTTTCTGCCCCAAAGCCTGAATTACAAAGAAGCTCCAAGCTGCGCCATCACCCCCAATTTTATCTTAGGACCAGGACAATACAGCTCACAGAAGGAGTTAATGGTGACATGGACTATGAGCACCACTGAAAGTGCAACAGCAGACTGAAGAAAATCAAGAATTAAACCTAGCAAAAGTGACCCTAGAGTTTAAAAATAAATTATTGCAAATTAAATAGGTGAAATTATTTGTTTAAACAAAATTACTGAAACTCTGAGGGGCCCCGAGCAACTTGGTCTCGTGGAAGACGTCCCTGCCCATGGCTGGGGATGGATTTGGATGAGTTTTAAGGTCTCTTCCAAACAAAACCATCCTGGAATTCCGTGACAATGAGCACACCCAATTTTTGAATTGTCAGAACAATTCCTGTCCCTCGCATTGTTTTTAAAAATGTGGAGTCTGTGTAAAACCAAAGCCAAGAGCAAATTCACTGACTTGGTGGAAGCAACAGATTAAAATTTAGAGCTGGAAACCAAAGAGCACCATCAATTCTGGTCTTCAAACAGGCTCTGGAAGATGCTTCGTGCAGCAGTAGAGCTACATGGAGAACCTGCCAAACTCCCTGAATAAAGGCAGTGAAAGCAGGCAAGGACCTCACAAATCTGTTTCAACAGCTCATTACCACTTTTAGCAACTTCTCAAACAACAAACCACTGCAAACTCCCTAAAAAACACTGCTCAGCTCTCCAAGAATCTTTGCAGACCAAACACCTGCCAGTGCATTCCCAGGGGCCACACTCCAGAAGGAAGGGATTACCCTGTTGCAGCTGTAGCTGTGCCAGCTCCAACCTGAGCTGCTCATTCTCCTTCTCATATTCAGAGGCGATGGCATCCTGCTCTTCCATCAGCGTATGGACATAGCCCACATCGCTTTCCACCTGGAATAATGAAAATCCAGCTATTCCCATGTCTGCCGGTGCCTCCAGTGAGCCAGCAGCACAAAAAGTTCTCCAACCCATCCTGTTTACAGGATAACCTCAAATATTTGCAGGACAAATGTCTTATGCCTTTGGAACACCTGGGAACGGTAAAACTTTGACGGAGTTCAGGAAGTCATGAAGCTATGGGAGTGCTGGGATGTGGGGAGCGTTTGACCATGGCTCTTTGGGAGCTGCTGAGCTCACCAAGTGCTTTTGATGCCCAAGATGAGGAATGGGGACATAAACCCCAAGTTCCCAAGGGCAGCAGCATAGCAATGACACACCTGAACCTGCCACTGCACAGAGGGGGATCAGTGGATACAGGCCTAGATGGGGTAGGTTAACCCCAGGCGCATCCCAGAACCACTGAGGTTGGAAAAGGCTCCCAAGTGTCCAACCTGTGACAAAACTTATCTCGTCACCAGATCAGAGCACTGAGTGCTACATGCAGTTGTTCTTTGGACTCCTTCAGGGATGGGGACATCATCACTGCTCTGGGCAGCTCCTACCTATACCTGACAACTTTTTTGTTATAAATACACTCGAGAGAGTGTTAAAATTGATTAAAGAAAAGTTTTATTAATTATAGCAAGCAAGATAATAAGCAAATCACAGCGCGCTGACGGCCAGAAAGTAACCCACTTCTGGCCGTGTCTCCGTGCCCCCCCCGCATTCCCTTTTATCTGTTCGGCTCTTCTGCTGAGTATTTTCCTGAGTTCTTTTTGCGCCTGCGTTCTTCCAGCCTTCAGGGGTTTTTTCCTGGTCTCCTTCTGCCCTCTTGTGATCACAAGATTCTTCCTCCTCTGACCTTCTACCCCTTTCGGAGGTTTTAATCGCGGCGGCTTTCTGGAATTCAAAGAATCTCGGCAAGGCCATAACAACCATGCCAGCGTCAGTATCAACCTTCAATGTAATCGTGATTCTACACAACATAGCATTACAGAACATCATGTTTAGTCGAACAAAAGGGTCTCTGTTTATCACATTTTTCAGTGAAGAAATTTCTCCTCATGTCCAAGCTGAATCTCCCCAGGCACAACTTGAGGCCATTTCCTCTTGTCCTGTCCCAATTCCCTGGGAGCAGAGCCCGACCCCCCCCCGGTTGCCCCCTCCTGTCAGGGAGTTGTGCAGAGCCAGATGGTCCCCCTGAACCTCCTTTTCTCCAGGCTGAGCCCCTTTCCCAACTCCTTCAGCCACTTCTCAGATTCTCCCTTCCCCAGCTCCGTTCCCTTCCCAGGACAGGCCCCAGCCGGGCCCGCTCTCCGGCCCTTACGTCTCTCATGTCCTGGGCCCGCCGACGCTCCAGCTCGCCCAGCTGGGTCTCCGCTCGCCGCAGAAGCCGCCAGGCCAGACCCAGGTGTCCCTCGGCTGGGGCGGTGGGTTCGGCGCCCTCCACCTGCAGCCAGCGCCGGATGGTGTCCGCCGGCACCAAGAGCTCCGCCTGCGGGGCAGCGAGAGGAGCCATGATAGATGGGGGGCCGCGGGGACCCCGGCCTCCTCGGCCCGATCCTGACGGTACAATCCATCCCCCGAAATCCCCCCCGGGCCGTCCGGTGCCGAGGGTATAACCAATACCCTGAACCGCCCCTTGGGCCGGCTCCGGGGGTACAACCGGCCCCCGACACCCCCCGGCCGGTCCCGGACACCCACCCGGAGCAGCCGCGAGCGCGGCCATGCGGCGGGACACACACCCCCGGCCCCACGTCACAGGCCACGCCCCCCGCTGCAGCCGCGCGCCCATCAGCAGTGCAGGGACTGCACCGCCTGAGGCCACGCCCCCAGCACGTCTCGTGGAGCGGGAGGTCGCGCCCCCCACGCTCCCGCCTGGCTCCGTGACGCCCCCTGGCGGCCGGTGGCGGGCGCAGCGCCGCTCCCGCCGGGGTCACCCCCGGGTCACCAAACAGGGCCAAAAGTTCCCCCGATTTTCTTCTAAACCCCAAGCGAATCTGCTGGATCTGAAGGGAAAGAGGGCAAGTACATGGAGCCAAGCCTAGAGAAGAGAGAGCTTTAGGAAGACCTTAGAGACCACGCCAGTTCCTACAAGGGACTCCAAGAGAGCTTGGAGACGGACTTTGGACAAGGACATGGAGTGACAGGACAAGATGGGATGGTTTCCCACTGCCAGAGGGCAGGGTTAGACGGGATATTGGGAAGAAATTCTTCCCTGTGAAGGGGGAGGCCCTGGCATGGGCTGCCCAGAGAAGCTGTGGCTACCCCATTCCTGGAAGTGTTCTAGGACAGGTTGGATGGGGCTTAGAGCAACCTCAGCTAGCGAAAGGTGGAATGAGATGAGCTTTAAAGCACTTTGAAACCCAAAGATGACATCATAAGATTGAGGAACTGAAGAGCTAAGTAGGTCCATCCTGAAATATTGACTCACTGGCTGAAGACACTGTGCCAGGGGATGGTAAGGAAGGAGAAGACCGGGACATGGAGAAGAGGGACACAGCAGAGTTCAGTGAGGACCTTCCACTGAGCCCTCTGGGATCCTCAGAAAGCAATGGACAGATCCTGGACTTACAGAAGCCACTTCCAACTTAGGTACCACAATTGGCATTTGCAGAGTGCTGATGCCCAAACACTGCCAGGGTGGGAGTACTTACGGGCTTGGTTAAACCTCCCACATGGAAGAGGTGCATTCCTTACATGGGGTGGCTGTGTCTCAGTTTGAGCTTAGGGAATCTCCCCAACTGGTACTTCACAAATAGTGGCAGACACAATGCCAGAAGCCCACAGTCTGTTCCCAAGTCCAATGAAACCCCAAGATTCCCAGGGCCCACTGCCCCAGTCTGCTCCTCAAAAAGCTCAGATTATTTCTCTCCTTCCCAACCACCTCTGAGAAATTCCAGGATACTCTGAAGACAGCATTGGTGGCACTTCTCCCAACCCTTGTCCCAATACTCCTGCAAGGGCATGTTCAACTTACACAACTTTTTACATTTTCATCCCTGCTGGCCCATCCAAGCTGTCTACAGAGGCTCCAAACTAACACAGGGAAAATCCTAGATTCAACATTCCCATCAATTACATACTGGGAGATGAAGAGAGGCAATTCTTAGAGTTTATTCACCTTATCAGACCTAGCCACAGAGAAGTTGTGAATTCCTTTTCCTAATTCAATTACCAGCTGGATCTCTCCCCTCCTGATCAACCTGGACTTCTCCCATCACTGATGGGATCTACCAATCCCATCCTTGTGCTCTTTTCGTGCTCTTTGCCTTTTTCCTTGTTTGCTGAGCACCCCTCACTTTCAGAGGATTGGTGTTATTACAAAATCACTTCTGCCTCCTGAACACTCCATGGTTTTACCCAGAGCAGTCTTGCCTCTGGAAATGTTTCCAGCATTCCCATATGCTGTTGTCCCTCTTTCCAGGATCCAAATGAATCTATTTTGAGGACAGCCCGTGAGCAGACACACATTGGACAGCAGGAGAGCTGCCGCTAAGTTTCTTGCAGGCATGAGGAACACACGCTTTGAAGCTGGTAACAGCTGGAAGTGGGTTTATATAAAACCAGAAACATTCCAGCTCTAAACCCACACAGCCAAGAGGAAGCTTCCCCTCCCAGGGTCAATCACTGCCATCCCTTCTGCTGTCAGAGAATAAGCCTGGAAAAGCCCTCCAAGATCACTGAGTCCAGCCATTCCCCCAGCACTGCCATGTTTACCCTAAACCCTGTCCCCAAGTGCCACATCCACAATTTTTTTTGAACACTTCAAGGGATGGTGACTCCACCACTGCCCTGAGCATCCTGTATGAATACTTGAACACATTTCCATGCACAATTTTCCCAATATCCAACCTTGAACCTGCCCTGACACAGCCTGAGGCTGTTCCCTCATCCTCTCCCTCGTTCCCTGAGAGCAGAGCCCAAAACCCCCCTGCCCTGACTGCCCCCTCCTGTCAGGGAGCTGTGCAGATCCAGAAGGTCCCCCTGAGCCTCCTTTTCTCCAGGCTGATCCCCACTCAGCTCCCTCAGCCGCTCCTGGTGCTCCAGACCCTTCCCAGCTCCATTCCCTTCCCAGGACACCCCTTCTCCAACCTTGGCCTCAAGCTTGGATCCATCTTCTGTGGTCTGTGCCTAATGTGGCCTTGCTTTTGTTTACAGAGCAGTGACACTTGAGTCTTATTTGGTGAGAGCTGCCCAAACACTGCCTTGAAAAATTTCCTGGTGCAAATGGAATATGAAGCAAAGCAACCTTCAGATACCTGGGATGGAAGGAAAACCTTTGAAACAGCTGCTTTAGGGACGCTGCTGCAGCACCTGAAATGTGGGAACATGGGATCTCTCCCAGGATCACTCCTGGCACAAGAGCTGCTCCCCTGAAGTCTCTGTCACCTCATTCTCCTTTTTGCTACCCTGGTTTCACTATCCTCTCTCAACACCAGATGATTCCCCACTCCAGTCGTAAGACTTACGTTTCTTTCCTGCAAAGCCACATTCCTTCCTCCAGCCACTCTAAAAGAAACTTCAAAGAGGGAGATTGAAGAAATTCTTTATATACAGAGATCTTAATCATTTCTCATCCCCCCAGTTCTCCCAGCCTGTGGGACAGAAACATGGAAGCTCCCTTCCTCCTTTAGACACGAGGACAAATATCCTTTGGAATGGTTTCACTCCCATGTATTTCTCTTTTACAAAGCCACAATAGCCATGACCAAGCTGTATAAAAGTGACAGTGTTGGACGGCCCTCCTTTAGTATTCCGTGGGGATTGGTTTATTTACCTGGACAGGCAATCAGTCCAGTCCCACTCCCTCTTCAGCACAACTCCCTTGTTTCCTCTGAGCTGCTCCTCAACCTTTTCTCTCTATAAAGGCCGTGTGCTGGCCCTGGAGGTAACTCACAATCTTCTCCTCTATTTCCATGCCTTGTGCTATTTCCTCATCGGACAGGGATAAGGGAGTCTGTGAGTCCCTGGTGACAATGATGACAGAGGTTCTCCGGGATTCCAGGACATTGGCCACCACCACCTGGTGCCGGTATTTCTCCAGAGCCTGCCGAGATTTATCCAGGAGGATCTGGGGATCTGTCTCCAGTTTGAAGGAAATCACAAAGGCCTCAGGAGCCCAGTCTCTGACCAGGGGTGACAGCATTTTTGGCACCATCTTCATTGTGATCTGCAGTGGAGAAAGATAAAAAGAAAAAATCAGTAAAAACATTACAGGGAGTTTTATTAAGAGATGGGATGGGAAAGAGGGAAATTCCAGCTTTGTTTCATATTCCATGTACACCAGGAAGTTTTTCAAGGCAGTGTTTGGGCAGCCCTCACAATGTAAGGTTCAAATTACACTAAATTTAAATTAAATTATCCATGTGGTGCTCGCAGTCAGGGGGTTCTGAGGCCATGCCACAGGAACTCTGCATTCCCAAAGCTAATCACACTGGGGGAATATAAACATGAGGGGGAAGATTTAAAAAAAGCATTCCAACTGCATAAATCTGAGTTTTCAGCTCTCCAGAATTCAGATAGTTTATCATACCTTCACCTTTCCCTCTATCAACTCCTTGAAACTCATGAGGCATGAAAGTACTGAAGCACGGGGAAAAACAGTAGGAGACTTTGTCCTCCAGTTTCCCAACCTCTGGATCCATCACTGGGAATCAGGCCAGGTCTCATCTTTCCAATGCTAACAATAAATAATGAAGCCCAGCAACTTCTTGGAAAGTAATTAATTAAATACATTTGGTATTTGTTATGTAAAGAATTCCAGAGCCACCTGCTCCCATTTCTGAGAGAGATCTCAGTGCTGCAGTTTTGGACAGTCATTTGTACAAGCAACATGGATCCCAGAGTCATGGAATGGTTTGGGTTAGGGTTGGGTTATGGTTAGGATTAGGGTGGGACCTTAAATGCCATCTCATTCCACCCCCTGCCACGGGCAGGGACACCTTCTGCCAGGTTGCTCCAGGCCGGAACCAACCTGGCATTCAACACTCCCAAGGATGGGGCAGCTACAGCTTCTCTGGGCAACCCGAGCCAGGGCCACACCACCCTCACAGGGAAGAATTTCTTCCCAATATCCAATCTAAATCTCTTCTGTCAGTTTGAAACCATTCCCCCTTGTCCTAGCACTCCCGGCCCTTCTCCAAAGCCTCTCTCCAGACAAAAGGCAGTAGCTCAAGTACTCCAGGAGCTATTCTTGGAGCACTTCAGCTCTCTGAGACCCACCCTCTCCTCATCTCCATGGAAGCACAGGCAGCTTCAAAGGACAGTCAGGAGAGCAGGAGGCACCAGAGGCCCCTCTTCATGAGCCACACCACAACTGCAGACATGTTGAAGCTGCTTCATATCAGACAGAGCAGCACTGACCTCCCAGCAGATAACCCATGGCACCACTCATCCCTTCATCCCACCCTAAAAATAAACCTGGATCAAAGGAGAACAGGGCTGATCCTGCCCTGTCCCCTTATCTGGGCCCCTCAGTGCAAGATAAGAATAAAACAATGCAATTTCAGGATTTCCAGGGTACTGTCCCTGTGGGATCTCACCCCCCTGTTCCCTCTAACAACATACAAGATCTGCAGCTTTGCAGCTTTCCCAGGCTAATCCACTGCCAGTTCTCAGGAGAAGGACCCTGGAAGCAAGGAGGGGATGGCTGAGAAGGGTGGCAGAGGGAGCCATGCCCAGGGGGGCCTCACCTGCAGGGGCCCCTCTGAGGACTGGATCTTGTGCTCCGGCATCTCAGAGACCGGGATGTAGAAATCCGACACGGCAGCTGCCAGGTAGAACATGACACTGGAGCCTGTGGGAACATGACTGCTGTCCCCCACTGCCATGGCCTGTCCCTGTCACCCCAGAGCCAGCCGAGCTGCCACCCACACACATCAAACAGGGGAGACCAGGGCCTCCCTCAGGGATCCCCCAGCACAATCCTGAGCAGGGCAGCACTGATCCCATCCTGGGGTCCCCTCAGACACACTGTTCTCCACTTGGGTCTGTAAGTGGAGAACAGTGTGTCTCCCAAGCCTCAACAGCCTCCAGGGACAGCCGAGACCCTCATGCCAGGGTGCAGGAACCCTCCAAGCAAGCTGGCCCCCTTGTCCCCTCATGCCAGAGCCCCACGGGCCCCGGGATCACCTCATACCTGGGCCCTGGGGCCACCTTGTGGGGCTTCTATCTTCTACCCCATGCCCCTCGACCTTTCCCCCACAACCATCACATCATCTCGTTCTTGGTCCACCCGTCCCCTCACACTGGAGACCCCCATCCTTAATCTTTACACAGGACCACCCTGTTCCCTCATTCCTGGGCTCCCTCCGACCCCCCTGGGGGCTTCATCCTCTCTTGCCTTGTGCCCTACGAACCGGTGGCCACCCCGTCTCTGATTCCTGGGTCCCCCCGGTTCTCCCCGTGCCCTCACGCCTGGGCTCCTCCCGTACCGAGGGGCGCCAGGGCTCGAGCGGCCGCGCGCAGCAGCGCCAGGTACTCAACGAGCCCGGTGAACTCGATGGGGAGCAGCGCGCCAGCCTCGGTGGCGCGTCGGTACTCGCGGAGCGCGGGCAGCAGCGCGGGCAGCGCGGCGGGGGCGGCGGCCACGCCGGGCGGTGGCCCCGGGGTGAGGCAGAGAGCGTCGAGGAGCGCGGGCCCGTGCGGCGGCAGGGCGCGGGCCCAGGGGAAGGCGGAACGGGCGCGGTGCAGAAAGCACACACCGTACCCCGCCCGCACGAGTCGCTCGGCCGAGGCAGCCCCGCGCCGACCGCTGCTGAAGTTCTCCAGGAAGCGCACGGCACGCGCCTCCAGTGGCACCTGCGTCCCGCCTGACGTCACCAGCGCCACGCGCCGCCCGCGTGCCGCCTGCGCCGCCGCCCAAGCCCGCACCCGGCCCTCGGTCGCCGCCACATCCACGTTGTTGTCCTCGTCCTTGTCCTTCTCCTCCTTCGCCACCGCCGCCATGACCGGCCCGCACGGCCCGCCGGAAATCGCGTGTGTCACGTGTGTTTCCCCGTACCGGAAGTGTTGTCTCGGCAACGGAACGCCAGTAACTTCGTCCGTGTTTGTCGGAAGTTACGGATCCCGTCTCACCGGAAGTGTCACCGCGGCAACCGGGGACGCATCGAGGGTTCAGGGCCGGCCATGGCGGGGCTTCCGCGTTGCGAACTGTGCGGGGCCCGAACGGCCCCGCTGCGCTGCCCCGGCTGCCGCCTCACCTACTACTGGTGAGAGACCCCAGGGTGAGGTCCAGGGACAGGAGGCAGGGATTAGCTCCAGGATGAGGCTCGAGGCACAAGCAGAAAGCTTGGGATAAGGCTTGGTATTCAGGATGAGGCCCAGGAAGGAGGAGGCAGGAACACACCCGGGACAGGACGAGAGCCAGGGCTTGTCCCACAGAAAGGACAAGGACACGAGGCCTAGGATAAGACACAGGGCATGGGAAGAAGGCCCAGGGTGAAGCCCAGGAAGCAGGAACCAGCCACAGCATGAGGCTTAGGACACATGGAGAAGGCCCGGGATGAAACATAGGATGCAGGAACAGGCCCAGAACAAGGACAGAGAGACAGGGACAAAGCATGGGGTGTGGTCTGGTACACAGGCTAGAGGCAGGGATTGTCCCTGAGATGAGGCTCAGAACATAGGGACAAACAAGCCTCACAAAGCCCAGGACACAGGGATGAGGTCTGGGATAAAGCTCAACACGTAGGGATGGCCTCGGGAGGCAGGGACCAGACCCAGGGTGGAGCCTGGGAACCTGGAGAAGGCCTAGGCTGGAACTCAGCCAGCAGGGCAGCAGGAACTGGAGTAGGCACACTCACCTGGAATGCTCCTGCTGCCTTCCAGCAGCTCCTGCATCAGGCAGGGAGCAGAGCTGGGAGCTCTGGAGTGTCACACAAACATCCCTCACACACCCTCAGAGCAGACACTGAGTTCCAGAATATTCCCTGTTCCCACAGTGACTGGGATGGGTTGGTTTGTGGTTGTTGTTTTTCCAGTGTTGGAATCCAGGGATTATTTCAAATTTAGCTGTATCAGAAGTTCAAAGGGTGATTTAAATAAAGATTTTAACTCAGAGAACTGTGGGGATGTGGCAGGACAGTGCTGTGAAATGGGAATACTTGGAAATATCATCTATTGGGCACCCTGCAGGCAGCCTGGGGGCTCTGGGAAATTGTTGTGGAGAAAGCCCTGAAAGACAGCAGGGAATAATCTTCCCTTATATAATATCCCAGCAAATACCAGTATCCTTCTCCCCTCATTTTGCCAGTGATGTCTCCCACCAGAGAACCGACTGGATCAGCATCCATGGCCATATCTGCCACCTGCTCATCCCAGTCCTTGGGCCCCAGCCCTGTTTCCATTCTGAAAAAGACAGAAAACATGGCAAGGAGCAGCTGCTGAGGAGACAGGTGGGTACAGGAGGAACAAGCACAACTTCAAAGTGCTTCCAGGGATGGAATTCCAACTCCTCTCCCTATCCTGGCTGTACAGGGTGGGACACACCAGAGGCAAACTGGGCTCACCTGGAATTTTCAGCCACAACAGGAGTCTTCAAAGCAGCCTGGGCTGTAACTGCCCAATCCCTGTAAAACTGAAAGGAATTTCTTGCCTAAAACCAAGAAGGGGTTTTGCCTTCACAGGATCCACCCCTTTAGAATCCTTTCCTCTGGATACTCCCAAGGAAGAGGATGACACCTCCTTGGCTGATTTGGGACTTGGTTGCAGAGATTTGGGGGTTGTTTTTTTTTTAAAACAAAACCTCAAAAATAAAGGAAGTGGGAGCACCCTTTCTGTCATTCCTGAGCTTCCAGTCTTTTCCACAGTGTTTACTTGGTGTCCTGATCTTCCTCAAGCAGCAGCAATCCTGGATTCCCCACCTTGCCAAGGGTTGGTCCATCACCCTGTTTAGTCTGGGGTTCAGCTGAGATTTGCTTCTTCCAGGCCATTTGATGGGAGGGTATCCCCTTTCCCAGAGAAAAGGGGCAAAGAAACCAAGTCCCTCCTCTTTGTTTTCCTGGCCAGCTTGGAACACCCTTTCTCACTAAGTGCAGCCTTTTTTCTCCATCAGGCCTGAGGGATGTGCAGATGTGCAGCTCCTTTCTGGCCCCAGTGGTTTGTAACTCCTTCTTTTTCTGCTTATGGAGTGGCAGGAGCTGCTGTTCTGCATTGTTACTAAAATAACCCACCCTGAAAATCCTCCCTATGGAAATTAATTTTCCCTCTATAGCAACTCCCAGACACAGAATAATAGGGCAGCTCACAGCGGGTTTGCAACAATCCAATGGTGCCACTGAGGAGAACATCCCTAATCTTTTGAATTTTACATGAATTATTATTTCTAAGGTGTTTCTGGCCCAACTGTGGGGCTTTGGGGACCAGCTCGTTGCTGTCACCTTTATTGGGAGCTTCCAGAAAGATGAAGGAAGTCCAAAGGCAAAAGTCCTGCTTGGTGGGACCTCTTGACAGGCTTTAGGCAGCAGATTCCTTTTGGTTTTATAGGAATTGGACAATGACATCGCAGGCTGGTTTGGAAACTCCTATCTGCCTGAAAATCACAGGTGAGACTGTTGAGCAAAGTCCACAGAAAGTGTGTCAGTCCAGTGTGTCCCAAAGGGAAAATGCAAAACTTCCTTAGTCCCAGGTTCTGTTTAAGGTGTTCTTTATAAAACCTTCAAGGAGCATTAAAATGGGTGTCATGGGGTTGTGACAGGATTTTGCATCCAGAAGTGCTTGAAGCTGTTCCAAGAAACTCCCCTGCTATTGAACACTGATGTTGACACTGATTACATCACTGACTTTATTGCAACTAAAATTATCCCCATACACTCCAACAGGCCACATGGCATGGAGGGAAGTGCTCCTTCATTATCTGGAAGTTAATCTGCTAGTTTAATTAGGTGAAGGGAAAGACAGCAGGAAGATGGGGCTAGTGGAGAGAAAGTCGCTCTTGATTGGGATTCACACTGGGTTAGAAAACAGCAGTCTGAAGCTGGAGCCTGGGCTTGGAATGGCTCCCTGGGCAAGGCAGGGAGAGAAGACTCCAGGGTTTTTTGGAAGTGGAGATTTTTATAAGCACCTTAACAACCCTTAGCATCATCTGTTCTTTGACCTTTGTCTCGAGCCTATTTAAATAAAATAGATTTTGAGAACAGTCTGTGCTGGGACACTTCGCTTTCCTTCTCTCCAAAGAAAGGAGGGAGACAGTGGAATTCCCTCAGTTTACCTGCTGGCCTTCTCAGCAAGAGGGAAAGTTCATTTGTGTTCAGCAGGATTTGGAGCAGCCAAGTTGGGCCTGGGCTGGCTCAGATGTGTTTGGAGAGAGGGAAATTATTTAGCGCCTTGTCTCACTGGCTGCATCACATTCCTATTCCAGATCCAACAAAAGTGCTTAAAAAGTTCTTCCCTGTGAGGGTGGAAAGTTGCCCAGAGCAGCTGTAGCTGCCCCATCCCTGGAAGTGTCCAAGGTCAGGTTGGACAGGGCTTGGAGCAACCTGGGATAGAGGAAGGTGTCCCTGCCCATGGCAGGGGGTGGAATGAGATGAGCTTTAGGGTTCCTTCAACCCAAACCAGTCTGGGATTTGATGTGAAAAAGGCCTTTGGAGTTGAGGGAAAAGCTCTGCAGTCTCATGGTAACCAGAGAAAAAACCTTGTACCCAAAACCTGCCTTGGGTTCACTGCTTTTTGAACATTTCTGCTGTACTTCACCCACTCCTGCCATGTGTTTGTTTAGAAAACACAGAGCTCCAGCCTCAGTCAGGACACAGGGAAACCTGGGCACATCCAAATGCCCTGTGGCTCACGGAGCAGGGAGCTGGGAGCCAGGAGGTTTTATGGGTTTCATTCCTTGTCTGTGCTCCAAAGCTTTGTTGATAGAAATCTGCTTCTGTCAACATAGCCAGGGGGGTGCCTGCAGACAGCACCTCCAAACTGACAGAACTCCAAGTTTCTGTTTGGAGAAGAGCCTCACCTGCCTGCATGATGTCAGCTCCCCACAGCTCCTGGGCATGGGAAAAGATCCATCCCAGCCAGCTCCAGCACTGCTCTGACTGCAAGTTCAGCTCCAGCTCACTGGAGCCTTTCCTCTTCCTGAAATCCTCATTTCTTCAGACACACCATTGATTTTGGTGCCCGAGAGTGAATAATGGATGTGGCACCGGGCCCTGAGTGTGTTCCCAGCCCACTGCTCCCACCTGGAGCAGAGTTGGGGTCCTCAGCCCTCTCAAACCCCAAAAACTGTGTGGGGCCATCTTCAGAGAAACCTCAATTTGTAACACGCTTAGAAAGAGCTTAAAGTGGTAGGGCCAGGGGCAAGGGGGAAACCAGGGCAAGGCCAAGGGGAACCATCCTCTGAGGCTTGGAGTTGTGGTTGGAAATATCCACTGCTCCAGGGCTCCTCTTGCCTCCTGCCCTTCCTTCTCCTCCTGGAAGCTGTGTAAGAGTCCAACCCGCAGCTTTGTCCTTGCTGCAGATGTTTCAGGCCATAGGAAGCAACAATGACACCACTGATGAGTGAAAAAAGAATGATCCAAATCTCCATCACCTCCCATATGCCAATCTGGGTGATGCCCACACACCAGGGTCTGCACTGGTTGCACCAGACTGGCACAGACAGAAAAAGCAGCCTGAGAAATACCATCTTTTCCTCCTGTTGCCCCAAGAATGTTCTGCTCTTTTCCTGGGTACCACCTGCTCCCTGGACACAGTCTGTGTTTCACAGAATCCCAAACTGGTTTGGGGTGGAAGAAACCTTAAAGTTCATCTTATTCCACCCATTGCCAAGGGCACTATCCACTATTCCGCTATCCCAGGTTGCTCCAAGCTCCATCCAACCTGGCCTTGGACACTTCCAGGGATGCCACAGCTTCTCTGGAAAACCTGCCTTTCCCCTCTCCATATTTTGATAGCTCAGGAATGGGCTCTGTGTTTTCTGGCTCTTGGTTTGCCTCTCTGGAGATGGGGCTGTTGCTCTGGGCTGTGTTCTTTGTAATCTCATTTATCAAAAAAGGTGTCTCTTTACCTCAGCCAAGATCTCCAGGAAACACTCACAGGGTCTCCTGGAGCTCTCTGTCCCGGAGTTGCTCCTCCACCCATGGCACAACTCTGCCTCACTCCAAACAGTTCAAGCTCAGCAAAATGCCAAAGCCTGGCCTCCAAGAGCTCTGAGATCAGTCTCTGCCCAGCTCAGCCCCAGCTGCAGGCAAAGGGTGATAAAGGGGTGAACTGGTTTTTGTGTCCCACTGAGAAAACCAGGGTAGCTCTTGCAGCACCACTGACTCCCAGGCAGCTTTCCTGCTGCACCACTGCTATGAAAAGCAGATGGAGAAGTGTTAGTAGCTGGCTGAATGAGGCTCTGGGCAACCTAGCCTAGTAGAATGTGTCCCTTCCTATGACTGGGGGGGGAAAAGATGAGCTTGAAGGCCCCTCCCAACCCAAACCTTTCTGAGATTCTGCTATTTTACAAGGATCCTGACAGTTTTTCATTGGCATCCCTGTAAGGGCACATATGCACAGCTCCTGGCAGGGAGCAGGAATTGGGACAGACATCTGTTTGTGGAGCTGGGGGTTACATCAGCTGTTGCTGACAGGGGAGAGGCAAAATGGTGTGGACTGATAGGAACAGCAAAAGGCAGGGACCAGCTATACATGAATAAGTACAGGATAAGTTACTCATTCTGACAAACCCAAACACTGCAGAAGCTGCTGCTCCACCAACCCTGGCTGGGGATGCTTTTGCTGAGTGTAACACATTCTGATTTTGACCAGTTTTCAGACTCTGCAGACAAAATCCCAGCCCAGGACCAGCCAGGAGAGAGTGGGGTGAAGCTGCAGTTCCCTGTGAGGAGCCCTCTCCTCACTCCCAGGCCATGTCTCCAGCAGTTGGAGCTGTGCCATGCTGGCACCACAGGGCTTGGCTGGCTCTGAGTCACACTGGAGCCCCTGGCTCTAATCTCCTTTCTGGTCTTGTGATGATCATTTTCTGTGCTTCACAGCTTTTATTGCTGCAGCCTTATGAGACCTTGTCAGGAGGCGTAAAGGATTCTTCGTCCGGGAAGATACCACATGACCTGCGAGGATGTCCAAAGCTGTTCCTGGTCTAAGCAGGAACGGAGCCAGACTCTAAAATGCTCTAATATGACAGCTTTAATGTCTGTCTATTTATTACAGCCTCAAACTATGTTACAATTGCTGCTTTATAATTTGAAAACCCAAATTTTAAAAGAGCCTGTGCATCTGTACCCACCTAGTCTAGTGAAAGGTGTCCCATGGCAGGGGATGTGATGAGATTGGCTTTAAGGTCCCTCCAACTCAAACAATTGTGGGGTTCTGTGATTTCCATTCTTCCTGTCTTTTTCCCCTGCAGGAATCCCTCATTGCTGTGGCATTGAGCACAGCCCAGGGGTTTGTGTGGGCAGGGAAGCCCCTGGAAGCAATTCCTGCAGCACTACAAGCACTGCGCTTCAGCTCCCGAGTGTTTGGCTCTGGCTCTGTGCAGCTTGTACCCATTTATCTGCTCCTGGCTGAGGCCTCCACAGGTGAGCATTGTCAACATGGGAATGCTGGCAAGGGCAAGGTCTCCTGGGTCAGGTGTCTCGTTTCCTTTTGCCATTTATCTGGAAAGGAGCAACTCTGGGCCCTGCTCTGCCTCAAGGGCATTGCAAAGATTTGAACCATCCCACAGACACAGACACACACAAACACACAGACACACACACACACACACACACACACACAGACACCCAGACACACAAACACAAACACACTCACATACACACACACACACAGAGACACACACACACACAAACACACGCACACACAAACACCCTCACCCACCCTCACACCCCTTTTCTGTGGCTCTGGGGAAAAGAATCTCTCAGCACTCAGGAGATCAATGAAAGCAAATTAAATGTTTTCTCCTTCTGCACCAATTCCCACAGGAGAAGCTGTATGAAAGTTTATTCTTTACCTCTGTGGCCTCAGATGACTCTCCAAAGCATTAAATTCCAGAGGGTGGTTGGTTGTTCTTATCTCAGGGAACCAGCAAACATTTCAGAGGCGGTTTCACCCAAAGAACTCCCTGGTTCATTCACAAATCTTGCTCTGCCTGAGCAGAGCTTTTTCTCATTGTGTGCTTTGGAAAACATTGCAAATGAGGGCATGGGAGCTGCTCTCCTTGCAAGAGAGAGCCCTGTAAATCACTGCCGTTCCAGGAGCACACGCAGTGCTCTGCTGGCACAACGGAGCTGGCTCAGGGGGTGTTGTAAATGGTGTGGTGAGAGCAGGGAGAAAAAATGCTGTGAGTAATTCCAGTGTGATAAGGTGAGAATCATCAGTGCCTGCTTGGAGTAAACCTGTTTAGGCCGCATGTTCCAGAGAGACTGTGTGCAGTGTATCCTCTGACATGAAGCCAGGCTGGGACAGCTGGGGGTGTCCACCTGGAGAAGAGGAGGCTCCAGGAAGACCTCAGAGCCCCTTCCAGGGCCTAAAGGGGCTTCAGGAGAGCTGGAGAGGAACTTTGGACAAGGGTCTGGACAAGGGAGAATGGTTTCCCACTGCCTCAGGGCAGGGTCAGATGGGATACTGGTAAGAAATCCTTCCCTGTGAGGGTGGGCAGGCCCTGGCACAGGGTGCCCCAGAGCAGTTGTAGCTGGCCCATCCCTGAAAGTCTTCAAGGTTGGATGGGGCTTGGAGCAATCTGGGATAGAGGAAGATGTCCCTGACCATGGCAGGGGGTGGAACTAGATGAGCTTGCAGGTCCCCTCCAATGTAAATCAGTCTGAAATTCTGTGGTTTCTGGCTCCTTTTGGAGCTCTCTACACATTCACCTGCCTGTAAATGAGACTTTAGATAACTGGGCAACTCAGAAGCACTTGGGAAGGAAGTGGGCAATCCCCAAACTGCATCTCTATATCAAGCTACCCCAAAGGTACAGCCAGCAATATTCTCTCACTTTTCAGATTAAAAAATGCTCCTTATCTTCCTTATTTCCCTGATTATTCCTACATGTCATTCTAGGCACTGGCCGTCTCCGACAGGCAGCCAAATATCTCTCCCAAGCCCAGTGGATCATCCTCCAAACCCCAGACTGCAGTGCTGCTCTTCAGTCTAAGTTACACCATGGGCTTGGGCTTTTCTCTGTTGCTGAAGGAAACCTGGACGAGGCTTTGTATCACCTGGCCAATGATGTAAGTCTCTTAGAATACAGGAACAAGGAACTCTTCCATTTTAGTTCCTTCTCTCCTCCCAGATTGATATGGAAATGCCAACAGGCAGATTTTAGGTTTTGAGAGAGTTTACATCACAGACACCTGAACTGAGACACCTGTGGATCCATGTGTGAGCTAAAGATGTGTTTTGCCAGTTATCTCTATTCCTGTGAAGTGTGAAGAATCATGGAACCACTACAGTTGGAAAAGCCCTCCATGATCATCAAGTCCAACCATTCCCCCAGCACTGCCACGTCCACCCCTAACCCATGTTGCTGAGTGCCACATCCACATGTTTTTGGAACACCTGCAGGGTTGGTGATTTTACCACTGCCTTGCACAGCCTGTTCCAACACTTGAACACCCTTCCCATGAAGAATTTTTCCCAGTATCCTACCCTGAACCTCCCTTGTCACAATTTGAGGCCATCTCCTCCCATCCTGTCCCTGTTCCCTCGGAGCAGAGCCTGATTGCCCCCCGCTGCACTTGTTCCCTTCTGTCAGGGAGTTGTGCAGAGCCAGAAGGTCACCCTGAGCCTCCTTTTCTCCAGGCTGAGCCTCCCTCAGTCACTCATGAGTCACTCATATGTTCCTGATATTCCTTGTCTTTATGGCTTGTCCCTATAAATTTCTCCATCAACTTCATTACAGTGCTGAGATGCCCAGACATTCCTGCCCCAAACTGATAGAGTTGCCTTTTATTCCACAGATAATTTGCATTTTGGCTGTTATTTTCCTCAATACTTTCCCAGCCCTGTCACACATTATTTAATTAAGGCCTTATTTCTCTATTTCAATATCTGGTTCAATGATGTTTTCTCCAATTCCACCTCTTTATCCATGAAAACAATTTGTTACATTGGACGTGGTCATTGCCAGCTGTGTTCCTGAGAATGCTTTGCCTGTCATTTGATCCTCCAAAGCCAGATGAACTTCTTCACATCCTATTTCTGTCCCATGTAGACTAAATTTATCCAGTGCCAAGTGATGTATACCCACTGCTGTGGAATTTGATAGTGGTTTTGTGTGGGTGTAAATGATGACATAAAGGGAGAAGAGTTATACCCTTTCTATTATAACACACAACTCTGTCTCTGCTTAGTCTAGAAGCCCTTTGGGCATTTGAGAATCCCACAAAGGAATCTCCCAAAAGGCTTTGGAGATTCCCAAAATCCTGGGGGGTTTTTTGGTTGGTTTGGTTTTTTTTTTTTTATTCACTAAATGTGGTGCCTGAAAGGGCACCAGGTAAGAAGTTTTAACTCTTAGCAAGTTCAGGACCTGCCTGGACCTTGGCTGCGTGTCTGGGATCTGCTGAGAGTCACACGCCAGCTCAGAATAGCTGGAATGCTCCACTGCCTTCCCACTGCTCCGCCAGGGCTCTGGGGGATGAACAGGCTACTCTGGGGGCTGGGAATGCAGCAGGGTGGGCTTTGGGAGAGGTGGGTTGGATGGGTGGCACAGGGAGAGGGGAGGAGGTGGGAAACCTGCCCTGGACTTTAGAGAATGAACCAAGCAGGTGCCTCTGCCCCAGCCAGGGGGGATTTAGGGTGTTGCATTCCCACGGATCAATCTCAAAATACAGCTCTTTACTATGTCCCCATGGACAAACTCTGTGAACTAGGTATATTCCTATGGATCCTATGGATAAACTCCAAAATACAATTCTTTAGTACCTCATTCCCATGGATAACCCCAAAATATAGATATACTTTTATACTTTATTCCTTTACATAACCCCCAAAATACAGCTTAATCCCTCATTCCTATGGATAACCCCCAAAGAGAGTTTTTAGTATGTCATTCATTTACATAACCCCCAAAAAGCAGCTTTTAAGTACCACATTTTCCAATCACTACTAGGCATAATTTACACATTAAAAAACTCCAGCATTTACAATATTAATAATCCACAATTAAAAACTTCCCAGGTTTGACATGAATATGAACCTTCCGGGGTTTATTTTTTGTTTAATATTGATTTCAGGTTTACCTGGCTACTGCTGAGTTTGGATTAAATTCTCTTGAGGTCTCTGGAGGGTACTTCCACATGGCAAACATTTTCTTCCACCAGAATAAAATGGATGCAGCAAACTCACTCTATACTGAGGTTGGTAGAACCAAAAATCATCCTCTGACTTTTTCTCAGCTCATTTTGGTGCTCTTTCCAAAGTTTTTTCCATTTCCTTTCAATGGGATGATGACCATATCAAGTGTCATTGCTGCCTTTTAGGATCAATCCCAGAAAACATTTTTGTACATAACTAATTCTCTGAGTTAAAACCATGAGACATTAATCCTGTAATAAGTTCAAAATTCTTCATAAATTCAGTTTGGGCAGCCAAACCTTGTTAAAAACCAGCTTTGCTACCAAGCTTCCTGTGCCAAGGTTTAGAGTCCCACCAGTACAGAGGGTCTCTGATGATTTCCTAAATCCAGGGAAGAGTGGGATACAAACAAGCCACCTAAAATTTACACTGAGAATCAGTGAAAAGTCACAGTGATAAAAGATCTTCAGAATGGATTGATCAAGCAAGGAAAGTAATAATTATCTAATTGATTTAATAACTGAAAAAAAAAACAGACTTTTTTTTGTTTCAATACTTAAAAATGCTGAGAGCTTCAAAATCCACCACTGTTCCTGTCCCAGACTTCAACTCAACTATCTTTTGGTGAATATTTTGGTTAGGTTTGTTCAAGTTAGGTGAAAATCCCTAATCAGCTGGAGAAGGGAGCGATTCCAGCTGGGGCTGTGTGGGAGAGGAGCTGTGTGATCCCTCTGGGAACATCCAGCCTAGCTCACTGACCCACAGGCATGCAGAGGGGACAGGCCTGTGCAGGGACATTGTCTGAAGAACAACTGAATACCAGGGATTCACAGGAGTGAAATAATTCCCATGCTTCCTGTCAGGTGAGCAGCCTCTGGCATGACTGGCTGCTGAGCTCCCTTCAAAGGCACCAGCGAGTGCTCCGGGCCCAGGCAGAAGCATCACCGTTCTCTGAGGATGAGGAAGGCATCAAGGATGGGATGAGTAAGAGCTGCTGTTGCTCCAAAACCTCTGGGAAGTGGGGGGTTAAAGAGTCCCTGCACCCTACAGATCATGTTGGCAGTGTTGGGGCTGGCGTGGTGTTTCCAGAGGCCGAATTTAATGGCAAGGCCAAGTGTTCTTGGTGTCAGTCCTCGGCAGATTGCCACTTAAGGAATGAGGGTGTTCCGTGGAAACCCAGCTTTGCCCTGGCTGTTTTCATTCTCCATTTCACAGCTCCCTTGGAACTGACTGGAGCAAAGATTTGATTCATGGACTCATGGAATCGTTTGGGTTAGAAAGGACCTTTAAAATCAAGTCCAACCATTCCTCCAGCACTGTCCTGTTCACCACTAACCCACATCCCAAATGCCACATCCACACATTTTCTGAGCACTTCCAGGCATGGTGACTCCACCATCTCCCTAGGCAGCCTGTTCCAATGCTTTACATGCCTTTCCATGAAAAAAATTCTTTCCAGTATTCCAAGTAAACTTCCCCTGGTTCAATTTGATACTTGAACATTCTAATTTCTCTGCAGCTCCTTCATCTCCATTTAATAATGGATGTGACATTTCAGCTCACTTAGGTGAGGGTACAGCTCCCTCCTGGAGCAGCAGGACATGATGAAATAGCCTGTACAGATAATTGGATGTATTATCAGGAGAGTACTCTTGGGAGAAAGGCTGGGGAGTCTCTCACTGGCACACAAAGGTGCAGAAAGCATCAGTGTGCCCCTGGTACTACCTCAGGCTTCCCTGAAACCAGACCAGACTCTGGTTCTTGGCTCCTTTCTACCATCTGTGCTAATAAGGACATTGTTAGGAAAGGGAATAAAAACTTCTCTCCCTGGAAGTGTCTAAGGCCAGGTTGGACAGTGCTTTGAGCAGCCTGGTCTAGTGGAAGGTATCCCTGCCCATGGCAGGGGGTGGAATGAGATGGTGTTTAAGATCCCTTCCAATCCAAAGCAGTCTGAGATTCTGTGATTATAAGAGAAACATTTCTGTAAATCCCATTTCCTGGCACTACCTCCATCAGGAGTTCCCAGAGTAGGAAGAACACTTAGACAGGGCTACAGGAGACTATCTTTTTAGACTTTCTACAGGAGTAGAAAAATAGTTCTTTTCCTGCAGCTGTTGTGACTCCACATCCTCTCTGAAGGCTGACAAACACAAACACTGACTGGATGAAAGAAGTCCTGTTCATGGGCATGGAATTTGCATGAAGCTGGGATCATGGACACCCAGACTGTTTTGGGTGGAAAGGACCTTGAAGTTCACCTAATTCCATCCCCTGCCATGGGCAGGGACACCTTCCACTATCCCAGGCATCTCCAAGACCCGTCCAACCTGCCCTTGGACACTTCCATGGATCCAGGGGCAGGCACAGCTTTTCTGGGCACCCTGTGCCAGGGCCTCACCACCCTCAGCCCATGTTGATGTTTGCAGTAGAAATGCTTTGCTGTCTAGAAGTGCCAGTTGGGCAGTTTTGAATCTATTCTCTTGCACAAATCCATCCATCAGGATCATTTCTTTCTCCATGCAGCCGAAGCCCGGTGCAAGGAAGGAACGCGGGTGCTGTGGGCGGTGCTGAAGGTCCGGGAACAGGGACCACTGCAGCATCCTGGGGAAACAGCCAGAGTGCTGCATGCCCTGGCCATGATCCACTACCTGGCCCTGGATTTAGCCAAGGTAGGTTGTGTCTGAAAGGGTTCAGGAGAACTGGCCAACTGCTCTGGGGATCACCCTGTCTCCTGGTCCTCTTGTTCCCAGCACCTTTCCTGAGCCCACAGTGCTGGTGATCAAGGACAAAGTGCCTCATAGCTCTCAAATCAAGGGCTTAGGTAAGATATTGGGAGGAAATCCTTCCCTGTGAGGGTGGTGAGGCTGTGACACAGGTTGCCCAGAGAAGCTGTGGCTGACCCATCCCTGGAAGTATCCAAGGCCTGATTGGACAGGACTTGGAGCAACCTGTTCTTGTAGATGTCCCTGTCATGGGATATGAGATCAGCTTTAAAGTCTCTTACTATTCCATGATTCTGTGACCTGCACTCTGTCAAGACTGAGAATCCTGGTGGCTGTTTTGTCTCTGCCAGGCCAGTGGATCCTGCCGTTATCCACATTTCCTGGGTTCCTCCTTTATCTGGGCTGTCCTGGCAGTGTAGCCGCCTTTAGACCTGAGCTCAGGGATTACACAGAGCAAGACATGGGGCTCCCAAGAGCTGCCCTTGAGACAGACTCCCCTGAGTTCAAGGTTCAGTCTATTTGAGTCTGTAATTCCAGTTTGAAATCTGCATTCCTGTATCTTTAGGGCTTAAAATTCACAGGTGACTGCTAAGTTCTTTGCTTTACCAAGAACTGATTTTGAGGAAGCGATGATCAGAAACCATCTGGAAATCAGGCCCCTCTGCTTGGGATCAGAGCTCAGCCTGGGTTTTGAGGAGTGAAAATACAGGTGGTGAAAAATACTGCGTTGAAATATTAATGATCTCTTCATTGTATTACAGAAAGCCACGACTTGGGAGTGTTTGGGAGACACAAATTTGAATTTGTTTGAAAAAGAAAAAAGACAAAGCTTTATAATTGTGAGACTGTCTAATCCCTGGAAGTACTACCATATTTAGTTCCTTATCAATAGAAATTAAGGACTTAGTTCAGTTGTTTTTTTTTTCCTGACAAAGCTTTGGGATTGTTCAGAAGAGCTGTGTTGGACAGGAGGTGATGTCCAGTACAGGGGGCTGGGGGCAGTAATCTCCTGTCTGTACCACTGGATCCTAAATATGGGATCTGCTGGCAGCTTTAGGCTCTCCTGTAAAGCAGCTTGTACAGGTCACCTCAGAAAGGGAGCCTGGATCCGCTCCAAGCTGCTCCCACACTGAGCCTCAGCAGATATTTAACCACCCCATGAGAAAAGCCAGACTGCTGACAATTCCTGGGTGTTTCTTCTGTCCTATTCCAGGCTCAGGAGGTGGGGATGAAAGCCTTTGACCTGGCCAAGCAGCTGCCCCAGCAAGACTCTCTAGAAACCATTGGTCACCTGCTGGAGTTGATTAATGCACAGTTTTCCCACACCACATAAAAACTGGCTCTGCCAGACCCAGGTGTTTGGCCAGGTTCTCTCTTATCCAGGCACCTGAACACCACAAACGTCACATGCCCTTGGTCCTTCCTGCTGCTGCCTCTTTCCAGCTGCATCCCTGGCTGTCCTAAACTGTTTGGAAAATAAACATTTTGGTCTGAACTAGTCTTCATATGCTGCTCCACCTCTGTAACCTCTCAGAGAGTAACAGCACCAGGGTGAGAAACAAAAGCACCATGAATACACTGAATAAATCATTTATTGGCCAGGTTGGGAATAAGCAAACAGCCTCTCACAGCCTTGTGGTGGCTGTCCAGGAGCCAAGATGAGGTCAGGTGTGTTTCTTACCAGTTTCCTGGCTTTTCTTGCCAGTTTGGTAAGGGAGATCCTGTAGAGGGATAGGAGAGGGACACAGGGAAGGGCTGGGGTGGTGGACACCTGCTCCTGGGGACCTGGTTGGGCTTGACAAGGTGTTGCAGCTCCCTGTAGAGCTCCTTCATCTCCAAACCAATTTCCAGAGAATCCCAACCTGGTCTGGAAAACCAGCCTGGTTTAAAGCTCATCTCACTTTGCCCCCTGCCACGGGCAGGGACACCTTCCACTACAGCAGGTGCTCAGAATTTTCTCTTTCTGCAGAGTTTCTCATAGCTCTGTGCACTGAGAGACTCCTCTGTTCCATTTTCATGGGCAGAAGTTCCACAGGAAGAACTTCAACCCAGGAGGGACCACTAGAGACATGAGGGACTCTAAGCAGTCTTGAGGAAAAGAATGAAAAGGCTCCAACTGGGATTCTAACCTGAAGGAGATGTAGTTTCCTCCTGACAGAGAGCTGACATCCCTTTGCCACCAACCTCAGGAGGAGGTGCCACCCCGAGGCCCATTCTCAGCTGGCTTCTGCCCCAGGGAACAGCGAGACCCCTCAGGACAGGGGTGACCCTCCTGGGGAAGAACAGGAACACCAGAGCAGAGGCAGATGCCAGAAGGCTCCAGAGGCCACGGGGAGTGTGGGAAGCACAGCACAGCCGCCGGATTTCATGATCCCTCACCACTGGGCAGGGGGAGAAGGGAATCTTGGCCTGTGCCAGGCTGAGGCCTGAGCTCCTATTAAGGCTCATTTACTTCAGGAGGATTTATGAGGGTGTTTAATTGCCCGCCGATTTGGGCTGGAGTCAAGTGTGCTTTGTAAACGTTTCATCAAGCTGGGGCCTGAGCAATTAGCAGGGATTGCTGCTGCTGGGGAAGGGAAAACCACAAGTTAAGCCACGTTCCATTTCAGGGGGTGGGATAAGGCTGCTTGGGGTTCGCAGCACAGACCTGGGGAAGGGCTAGAAGACCTCCCAGCACTCCAGTGGGAAATTTCCACCTCATCAGGTATGGAAAAACCACCTCTGTGGGGTGAGAGATGCTGGAAGGGGCTGGAATGATCACCTCCATGGGGTGGGGGACTGTGGCTGCTGGCACAGCACCCCAGGGCACAAGGATTTGGGTCACCAGGGATTTGGAGCTCCGTCGTGGCTGTAATCCTTCAAGTGCTCCCAGGCTGAGCCTGCGTGGCCGTGTGGCTGCTCTAGATGTTCAACAAAACAAACCCAGCCTGGAAATTAAGGTTGTGCAGGGCTGAGCATCTCCTGGAGCAAGGAACGAAACAGCAGAGTGAGGAGAGGAGCCCTGGGCACAGAAAGAACATTCTGTGGAGCTCTTAAAGACACTACAAGAACGATTTCCTACAACAGCTGTGCCCAGTGTGTGCCCTGCAGGGCAAAGAGCTGCTTCAATAAATAGAAAAAGCCTCAAGTGACCAAGATCAACATTTCTTTGCCTCAAAGTGTTCAGGCTTGCAGTTCTTGGCACCTTCTCAGCTGAAGAAGAAAAAACAAATCCACAGAGCAGCAGCAACCCTTCTCCCTCCCTTCACTTGCTCAGGTGCTCACGCCATGACCAAGGCTCTGTCCCAGGCAAGGAGAGCAGGTTTGGGATCCACAGAGCAGGACAGCTCCAGCCAGGTTTACCCCCATGATCCCAGCCCAGGCTGCTCCAGGCAACTAAAAGCTGGTCGTACACCCAGAGCAGGTATTTTGCAACCAGGTGAGTCGCTCCCGTGGTGGAAAAGCTTTGCAGGGACACGCACTCCCAGCCCCATCCCCCCCTCCCTCCCTCCCCGACCAGGGCAGGGAAAGTCCAGCCCCAAGAAATAAAGGCACAGGACACTGGGGCTGGGTGGCCGCTCACATTCTCCTTTATTGTTCACACCACACACCTTCCCCTTGGCACTTCACTGCAGGGATTTGCTTACAAAACCACACACACACCTCCACAGCTTGGCACGGCTATACCAGAACCAGCTAAGAACAGGCATTTTTAAAGAGATTTCTTTTACTCCCCCCCCCCCCATTTATTTTCTTTCACGTGTGGTCAAGTGTCATCCCTTCCAAACCAAACAAATAAATTTTAAAAAAGATACTATTAAAAAAAAACAACAAAAAAACCCCAACACAAACCAAAAAAACAACCCTCCCTGTGGCTTTGGGAATGTGCCAGAAGCTCCCACACCAGCTGCACTCAGGGAAATGCTTTTTTTTGTGTCTGTTTTCAGTTTTGTCTGAAAAGGACAGTATTCCTCGTGTATTTTTTTTTAATATACTACAGCCTGAAATTCAGTGCAATAGATACAACTACAGTGCAGAACTATACAAAAGTCATCCTAACCATGTACAAGCTTTTTTTCTTAGTTGCTATAGAAACTATAACCTTTTTCTGTACCTTTTGTATGCATTATACAGTGTGAATATACTCCAAGAATATTTACAGTACTTGGCTTGTCAAATCAGAAACGCTATAACTTAAATGTCTACTATTAACAACCATTGAACAAAAATATATATAATATAAATATCTTCCAGTCTATACACAGAGCAGGAAACAGCTGTATCCATGCGGTGCTGGATTTTGGTGCATCCCAGGATGGGGGGTACTGATGGAGGGGGATGTTGTGTGCGGCTGCCACTGGCGCTTCACTGTCGGGCAAATATTGCCGAGATTAATCCCAAAATTCAACAAGAACACATCCCCCCATCTCCCATTTTATTTTCCCCTCCCAGCTGGAATTCAGGCAAAAGGAGAAGAGCCTGCAACAACAGATTGACCTTTCCAACCAATCCATCCAGGCGGCTCCATCCTCCGCGCTGCCCCAGGCGGGAGGTCCCCGTCCACAAACCCACCGCAGGGCTTGAAATCAAGGAGACTTTAAAAATTTATTCATTTTCTTGGTAGTTTTTTTTTTTAAAAAAAATATTAGATTTAGTCAATTTATGTGATTTTTTTTTTTTTCCTCTATGATTAGAACGTTAAAAAATAAGTTTCCAGCTTTTTAAAAACTTTCTCTACGTGATTTTCCATTAAATAACTATCACGTCATTAATAAAAAACAGGGAATTGCCCTCCTGCTGGTGAGGGCTGAGTGGCTGGGTTTTAAAACACCTATCAGTTTTGAAATCTTGGACGCGAAACCAGAAAAAATAATAAAATAAAATAAAATAAAATATTTTGTTCCTAGCAGAAAAGAAATAAAATAAAATAGGTCAGCCTGTCTCCAGTAAACCACTGGGGGAGGCTGGACAAGGGGCGTTGGAGCCAGACCCCCCCCACTCCCTCCTGCCTGGCGTCTGTACAAAGTGTTTAAAAAAGTCCCCCTGAATTGAGGGGGCAGTGGCACCGGGGGTCCAGGTTACACCTGCGAGTCAGCGCCCAGGCTGTGGAACTCGTCCGGGGTCTTGTCACTCTGGCCACCCCCGCTCTGCCGGAAGCCCGAGGCAATCTCGTCAAAGGTCCGGCCTTTGGTCTCTGGCACCTTGAAGTAGGTAAAGATGAAGAAGAGCACGAGCAGCACCGTGAAGATGATGAAGACGTAGGAGCCACAGAGTTGCTGTGATTGAAGGGAAAGGGAGAGGTGAGCACATGGATGGAGGTCACAGAATCGTGGAGTTGTTGAGGTTGGAGAAGCCAGCCAAGATACAGTCCAACCACCAACAACCACCAACACTGCCGGGTCCAGCCCTAACCCATGCCCCCAAGTGCCATATTCACATGTTTTTGAGTACTTCCAGGGATGGTGAGCCCACCACCTTCCTGACCACCATTTCCATGAAGAAGTTTTCTCAATATCCAATCTAAACCTCCCCTGACACAGCTTGGGGCTGTGTCCTCTCCTCCTGTCCCTGTTCCCTGGGAGCAGAGCCTAAACCCCGCTGGCTGTCCCCTTCTGTCAGGGAGTTGTGCAGAGCCAGAAGGTCCCTCCTGAGCCTCCTTTTCTTCAGGCTGAGCTCCTTCCCTGGTGCCTTCAGCCACTCCTGGTGCTCCAGACCATTCCCCAGCTCCCTTCCCATCTCTGGACACAGAGTGATGGGCTTTGGCTGAAAGACCAGCTGGTACCACTCTGCCCACACCTTGCCATAGCCATCCAAGACCCAGGTTCTTTCAAGGAACATTCCATAAGGAACACTGAGTCAAGTACCTGCTCCAGCCCCAAGTCCTTCTCTTCTCAATGACCAACCAAACCTTCTTCTCAACCCAACTAAAGCACCTCAGCCCAGGTTTTAGGGCTCAAGGAAGTGGCGCTGGAATTCAACATTGGGATCCAGCAGCAGAATATGGCACCAAGATCCAACACCAGAACTCCACATCAAAATCTGGCAATGAGATCGAGCAACAGGAACCAGCAAAACCAGACCTGGGATTTGGACTTGGCACCAGGACCCAGCAATGGGATCCTGCACTGGAGTGTGGCACAGGGATCCAGCATCAGGATCTAGCTGGACACTGTTTTCCATCCCAAATCCAGAACTGGGATCTAGATCCACCCTGAACCAACACAGTCTGACAGGCTGGGACTAAGACTCCCCTGAATTGCTGAATTCCCTGGGACTCCCAGACTCCTGTGTCCCCAGTCACATTCCCCACTCCCCCAGTATTCCAGCTGTGATTACCGCAATGTACTGGAAGCCCATTCCCACGATGAAGTTGGAGGTCCAGTTGGAGAGCCCAGCCACAGCGAAAGCAGCTGGACGGGGGCCTTGGCTGAACAGCTCTGCCACAATGAACCATGGAATGGGGCCCGGGCCGATCTCAAAGAAGGCCACAAACCCAAAGATCGCCACAATGCTGAGGTAGGACATCCAGGGCATTTGGTCCTAGGTCAAAGGAGAGGGAAGAAGGTCAGTGCCATGAAGGGGACACGGTACCTGGATACCTAAGCTAGTGCTGGCAGAGGAGCCATGAGCTGGAAACTGGAATTCTGAGAGCTCAGAAGAGATGGGACAATGGGGACTGGGTGCTCAGCCATCACCTCAAGGAGGAATAAGTCCTTCCTCCTCTTCAACCACCCCTCCTCAACCTCCTCCTCCCAGCCTCCCCAGCACTCACCAGCAGCGTGAGGGCGATGGTCATGAGAATGGCACATCCAGCCATCCCTGCGAGCCCAATGAGGTGCAGGGTCCTGCGCCCAGCTCGCTCCACCACGAACAGCTGTGGGGTGGAAACGATCCATCAGCACCTCCCCAGCCTGCAGGAAAGGCCCCCTTCTCCCACCCTGCCTGAAGAGACCCTGGTGGGGCCAAAACTCACTGAGACCACCGTGAAGGCTGTGTTCACTACGCCAGAGCCAATGGTGGCGTAGACAGGCTGCTCCACCCCCGACTTCTCGAAGATGCTGGTGGAGTAGTAGAAGACCTACAAAGGGCAGGGAGGTGCCACAAGTCAGGTCCTGGAGCTCTGGGTGAACCAAGCTGACCCCTGGCATTTAGACCCCACCCAGACGGACCGCATTGATCCCTGAGAGCTGCTGGGAGAGCTGCAGGACAATGGCGATGAGGATGGGCTGGCGGTACATAGGCGAGCGGAACAGCTCCATGATGGTGACCTTCTTCTCCCTCATCATCTGCCGGCTCTCCTCCTTCATCTCCTGCAGGTCACTGCTCACATCCGTTGTGCCTCGCAGCTTCTTGAGGACTGAGAGGGAGAGGTGGAGTCAGGAGATGCTGAGGTCCCTCCAGAGTGCCAGGATGGGCCCTGTAGAGGAGTCACTCACCACTCTTGGCTTTGTTCTCCTCGTTGCGGTTGATGAGCAGGAACCGGGGGCTCTCAGGGGCAAAGGGCAGGATGATGCACTGCAGCAGGGCAGGAACAAAGATGAAGCCCAGCAGCAGTGGCCAGAGAGAGTCGTTTCCCATGATCAGGTCCAAACCAAACACCTGAGGAGGAGAAAAGGGAATAAGCCACCCATTCCAGCTGGAAAAGTCCTGGTTAGACACAACTCTGCAACATCCTCCACACTGGTACAGCCATTGAGGGACTCCTGTGCTGCTCCCAGGTGGCCAACAGATGTTAGTATCCTGATGCTGCCCATCCCAAACCTTCAGACCTTCAGATTTCACAGCATCCCTGCTCCTGCTGAGCTCCAGCTTCAAGCCTCCTACCCCAGCTCCACCCAAAAGGTTGTGCAGATCCACGGCACCTCATCCTTGCAGGCCCTGATGAGTGTCAGGATCAAAAGAGGGGTGAACCCCCCCAAAACATTCTCCGGTGCTCACCTGTGCAATGAGGATGCCCAGGACAATGCCAAGCTGGTGGAAGGTCCCCAAGGCCCCCCGCAGGGCAGTGGGGGACACCTCGCCCACGTACATGGGCACAAAACCCGTGGTGAGGCCGGAGTAGAGGCCGATGATGAAGCGGCCAAGGATGAGCATCTCAAAGGAGAAAGCCATCTTGGAGAAGCCCATGAGGACAGCTGACACAAAGGCAAGGATGTTGGACATCAGCATGGAATTGCGTCTAGAGAGGGATGGAGGAGAGAGGTGAGGAACACCAGAAGAACCCAAACATCAGCCCTTGGCAGTCCTGGAATGCCAGGGTGGGGTGAGGCAGCACAGCCTCCCCACTGAAGGATCCACCAGGGATCCAGCAGGCTCAGAGCTCACCTTCCAAAGCGATTGACAAAGAGCCCCACAGAGAAGGAGCCAATCATGCCCCCGACAGAGAAGATGGCAACAGAGAGGGACCAAAGTGTGGTAAGGGTGGCGGGGCTGATGGGCTCCTCATATCGGTACAGCCACGTGCGGTTGTAGAAATCCTCAATCACCTGGAAAACAAGGAGAGAAACCAAACCACGCATCAAACCCGCCTCCACTTCAGCCATGCCACCAGAGGGACGACTCCCCACAGCCACCACAGCTCACAAGACAATGCGTCACCGTCACCAGAGCCGCCGGCCGAGGCTCGGCTCCAGCCCAAGGGAGGGAACCTGCTGGGATACGTGGGGGAAATGCAGCCGGACGGGTTCTGGGCTTGCCCTGCCCAGAGAGGGAGAGACGGCGCTGCCAAAACTCGCCGGGCAGGCACAGGGAGGTCACGCTGCTCCCCAGGGCAGGGCAGGAGCCAGAGATGCACCAGCCCCGTGGAGGAAGGGGAGGAACACGGGGCAGTTCCCATCCCCTTTGGATACTCCTGGAGTTGGATTTCCAGGTTTTTTCTCCCAAGAATTCCGCAGCACACAATCTCTGCCATGGTTCTGCAGGACCGTGATGCCAACACCTAACACAGGCCTTGGTTTGAAATACCAAGAATAGCCAGGTTTGTGAATTTTAGGTTATTTTTACATAAATTTTGTATCTTTTTATACACAAAGGGTATACACTTACATACAAAATATATACATTTATATACATTTTGTATACTTTTTATGTATTTTTAAAGCCAGCCCATTAGTGGTAGCTTCACCAAGTTCCTGTCCCTGCCCATGTCTGGGAAATGGCCTGAATGACCCTCTAAAGGTTCCTTCCAACCAAAATCCTTCATAATACCATGATTTACCACCCATCCCCAAACCACCACAGTGAATGGCTTCATAACACCACACCAAACCCAGCTTGGAGCAAAAGAATCCCAGAGATTCCCTGCTTTGCTGGGCCTCAGGTGGCTCCAAGATTTTGCTGCTCTGAAGGGCTTCATTCCCAATTCACTATTTACACCACTGTGCTTCACTTTCCACTTTTCCCATCAATCCAAGCCCAAACAGGAGCCCTGTCAGAGACAGCACAAGAAATACACACTAGGCTGGATACAACTTTTCCAAGTTGTTCCTCTTCCAAAGCACATAAACCATTAGAATTTCCATATTAAATGATTTTGTTCCCTCATGTTTCACCCAGAGGTTTGGATGCTTTTCCCAGTATACCCAAAATAAATAACTGACTGAAGGATTATTGAAGAAGTCCGGGCTGGCTCAGGCTCTCAGTAGGCCCAGGGGCCTACTGAAAAAATAACACCCCCTCCTGCCCCTTCCTCCTGAAAAAAGGATGCTTTGAAGAATCCAGTGGTTCTTTTTGGGAGAGATGGAGGTGAAAAATGGATTTAAAGGGAGAAGGGTGAAGAAAACATTTTTTTTTTTCTCCAAAATTGGGGCTTTCCCCTGCTTTTCAGCTGAGCGTTGTGATGCATCCCCACCCCGCAGCTCCACGAATCCCAATACCAGTGCATCCCAAACCTGTGCCCTGATGTACCTCAGTTCATCCCCATCCCAGCTCTGTGCCTCTGTGCATCCTCATCCTGACCATTCACTCCAGTTTGTTGCAGTGCATCCCCATCCTGAGGCATCCCTGTCCTCGGCCTGTGCCTCCATGCCTACCCATCCTGCATCTCAACTCTGTGCCCCAGTTTATTCCAGCACACCCCCATTCCAAGCCCAATGCATTCCAGTCCTGCACAGTAATGTGTCCCCATCCTTAAAGCTGGGGTGACCCCCTGTGTCCAGCACATCCTGCTGCCCAGAACAATCCTCATCCCACCTCCCGTCACGCTCCCACACACAGCATCCCAAATCCTTCCCCTCAACACTGGTAACTTGTCCTGCACCATGTGACTTCTCCATGTGAAGCCCAAAGGATTCATCCCCAAAATCATCAGGAAAACTGTGGCAAAAGCCATCATGAGGGTCTGGATTTGCCTGGGGCTGCAGGCACCACAGGTTAGTCCCACAGGAAGCTCACAACTGATCCCTGACCATATCACCCAGAGCAGCCAGCCGAGAGAGGATGGAGAGAAATCCTTCAGTGGAGGGAAACAAATCTCCTCCTGGGATGTGGCTCTGACCAGGGTGGTGATCACAGCCTTCCTCCTTCCCACGGTGCCAGAGCTCAGGAAAATGAGGGCAGATGCCAGGGAGCAGTTCCTCAGTGCAATCCCAGGGATTTCCCAGCTCAAATGGCTCAAACTCTGCTCCACTGCCCATCTCCCCCAGGCAGTGTGCTCAGGACCATCTGAGAATGGACATCCCCAATTTTGGACCAGTGCACATGAAGGCAAGGAGGCATCAGGGTATTTCAGGAGGCCTTCAGCAGCACCCTGCAGGTTCTGGGTGGGAGCTGCAGCCTCCAGGAATTGAATTCTGGGATTCAATATTATCTAATGCAACACCTTGAACAAATTCCCGGCTTTTTTTCCTCTTCCCATACCAATGGAGCCTGGGGAGTTTTTCCACAGGGTCTTCTATCCCACAAGGAGTCTTCTCAATGCTTGAGGTGACATTCCAGAGGTGCTCACTGGGATGGGATTAAATTCTGGCAAGCTGGATCCTGCCCCAGTGGGTTGAATTCTTTAGGGTAGTGACACTCAGGGACAGCTTTGGTCCTGCCAGAACCCAGGCTGTCCCTCCACACCTTATCCCAGCATAAGAGCTGTGCCCAGGGAACATCACAAGCACCACATGGGAATTCTGAACTAATTTTCCAAGCACTTAACACCTCAAACAGCCACCAAATCCAGGAAAAGTCATGTCTTCCATGGACCACGGGTATCTACCAGCAGCTGGAGGGTCCTGACAGTACATGAGGGGAGGACCCAACACCTTCTGTGCTCCATTCCTCTTACAGCACTTCCAGACAACCCTTTCTCCTCCCAGGACATTATGCTGGGATGCAAAACTCAGAAATAGAGCTCTCAATCAGAGCAGCCACTTGGGATGACTCAAATCTTAATTAACTTCCAGACCTTCACTAAGAGCCAAGGTTAAAAGTTCCACCGGCCACACCCAGACAGCATCCTGCAGGCACTGCTGGGATTTTTCCCAACAAAAACGCCAAGCAAGGAGGAAAAAAATTCTCCCGGGAAAGCTGGAGGTTAAATAACTCCCTCTGAAATCCCATTACAGCCCTAAGCTGCCTAGTGGGATGTACTATTTTAGCCAAGCTGGCAGCGGAGACTGGTTTGTTTTTGGACATGGTGGGGGGAGGAGGTACGGAATTTTGTGACAGAGGGGCTGGAATTTCATTGCAGAGGGTTCTGGGAGCACTCACCTTCTGTGGGGCATTGATGACGCCGGTGTTGTATCCAAACTGGAGGGAGCCCAGCACCGCTCCTCCCACAGCCAGCATCAGGCGAGCCGTCATCTGCCAGAAATCAGGAAAAAGGGATTAAATCTGGCATCTCCGTTAGCCAGTATCCCCCACCGGAGCGACACCTGGGCACTGCATGGGATGCTGCGAGGGTGGCCAGTACAAATATTCAGAATGAAAGAGAAAACTTTTTTTGGTACTAAGGGGGAAAAAAAATTACCAGAATGTCATTTTGGGGGTTAAACCATCCCATGGTTTGGGGGATTGCAGGAATTTGAGCCCTGGAGTGGGCTGGAGGTGTTATTGGGGCTCCAAGGGTCCATCAGGCTCCAGACCAGTGCCGGCCGCTCCCAGGGCACGGCGGAGCCTCTGCGCGCTCCCGGCTGAGGATGCTCTGGGAAGCCACCGCTAACAACAGTTTTCCATCCAAGTCTAATTAAGAGTCGCTGAGCAAAATCCTGGTTACTTGGCAGAACCTCCCCGGGCCTCCTCTTCTTCCCGCCTGAGCTGGAGCAACAATCAGAGCCTTGTTCAGGAGCAGGGTCAGGGCAGGCCAGCGCTTGGGCCACCTTCGTTAGCGGCCCTATTATCCCAGGCAGGAGATTTTCCCGGCGCTAGAACCAGGATCCGACATTCCCACTTAATCAGCTTTGGGATGAACCACGTGAAATTTATAAATCCCTTAATTTGAGAGGGGGGGGTCCTCCCTTAGCACCAACATCTCACCCCAAGGATGGTCCCGGGGTGTCTTGGATGAATATTCCCACGGGATCAATGCCTCAGATCCCATCTAAATGAGGAGGGGTGACTCCAACTCCCCCCCCCCCAAAAGGATATTTTTTTATATTTAAGAACCATTCTCCTCTTCCTTTTAGTAAATAATGAAATTAATGCTGCTCCCTGACCTTGCCACTCTGGCCATTGCCTCTCTCCACGTGAAAGTTCCCAGTGAAAAAGCAGAGGGAATGAAGCCAGGCCTGTTAATGAAGCTCATAAATTAGGCTTGGCCCCCAACACAACTAATCAAGGAGATTTTGTCATTTGGATTTGGTTGGTGCATTGGAGTAAGTCCACCACAAGGAGAAAACACCTCCTCAGTGTTTGGGAGGGCACGAACAGACTGGGAAATTGGGTGGTGTCCCAAAAGAATAAAAACACAGAAAAAGCCCCAAAACCCCCACAATTCTAACTGTGACATTATCCATCCCCCAAAAATCTAGGATGGGAATGCTGAAAGCACCTGTTGCTTAGGGAAACCATATTAAAACAATGAGGGATTTTGGGGGTTTGAGTGAGCTTGGGGGGAATTGGGAGGTTTGGAGGATGGGGTGATTATCCTTTGCTTTTGGGGGATCACCCCGATTTGTTTGGGTCCCGATTTTGCCTTTTCCTGGTTAAAGGGCACTGCCAGGCGCTCCCCTAGGTAGGGCGAGCATAGGTGAGTCATAGCTCCAGGGATGGGGATGCAGCAGCCAGATGAACTTTGCTCCAGGAAGGTGAGAGGTAACAACACCTTGATGCACTCATACCAGCCACTACCCCCACCAAAAAAAAAAATAAATTAAATTCATTTTTCCATTTTAACATTTGGAAAAAGGGAACATTTCATGGCTACAAAAAAAAAAAAAAAAATTAAATTCCAGCCAAAAGCCCTTGTATTTTGATTAAATTCCAGCAGTTTGAAGATATGAAAGGGTAAAACTGGCAGGAAAATTGCTTTTTGGAGGCTCATCCCAAGTAGGGTCAGGGTGAGTCAGCTCCTCCCGCTCCCTTCCCAGTTCCAAACATGCTGCCCAGCTCCGATCCAGGAGCCTTTCAGCTTAAACTTTGCCATTAAAGGCAAGTTGGGGGGGGGAATAATTAAATAAAGGAAAAAGTCACTTTTTAAGGGCACCTTTGCCCAGGCAGCTCCTGCCAAACCCCACATGGGGCTGTGGGGAGATTTTTTAAGTCCTTGCAGCAAAAAGCATCCTTATCAGGAATTTTAGGACAAATTCTCTCTTATTTCCATAAAATAAACTTATTTAAGCCCAGCTAGACCCCAAACTCCTGGTTTTATCCCTAATAATTCCTCTATGTTATAGGAAAGACAGATTTCTAAATAAATTTATAGCATTTTTTTTCTTTTTAGCTGCTTCCTGCTTCCTCTCCAGCACCAACACGGAAGCCAGGACGCTCCAAGGAGGATCCAGGGCAGGGGGGGAGGGTGGGGACGACAGGGGCCCCCACAAACCCGCTGCCTTCGGCTTTACAACTCTATTTTTAACCCCTTTTATTTTTTTATCCTCCAGCCTGGAAGGACTTTGGGATACAACTTCCCTCATGGATCAAAGGAATGAATAATCCCTTAAAAAGCAAAATAATAATATTAAATTATTAATATAAAGATATTGAAAGTGGCCCAGCAGGAAATTCCAACTTTTTCCACTCCAGCATGGAGGAATTGGGGATGCTGCTGCCTCATGAAAAAAAGGAGAATTCATAATTCCTTCTAAATAATATTTTAAAAAGTGTCCCAGAAGGGAATTTCAACTTTTTTACTCCAGCGCAGGAGGATTTGGGCAATTTTGGGAAACTGATTGTTTTATGGATCTTGTGAATTAATAATTTCTCTAAAAGCAAATTAGCAGTAACATGAAAAAAAAAACCAACAAAGTCCCAGGAGGACATCCTGTATTTTTTACTCCATTGTGGAGGAATTTGGGATGCTGTCCATCCCGTAGAGCTAGAAAAGTTAATAATTCCTTAAAAATCAAAATAAGAATTTCAGAAGGGGGTCCCAGGAGAGAATTCGGGGAAAATCCACATGACAAAGACACCATTAAAATGCTCCATGACAATTCCCGAGTGGCCCTATCCGGGGATGAAAGAGGAGATGTGGGCAGTGGGTGCAGCCCCTTGCTCTGCTCTCATTTGCACATTCTGAGGAGCGAGGGTACATGGATAATACAGCTGCAGCTACCTCCCAACCCAGGAAAAGCCCACACCGCCACAGAAAACCAGGAAAAATCCACTCCAAACCTACAGGAGGGGATTTAAAGCCAGAGAATTTGGGGTCACAACATTACTGTGGGGACCAGGTGGGATTTGAGCAGAAGGAGAGAATGGGAGGGATGGGAAGAAGCATCGGAGTGGCAGAATTTGATTTTTTATTTATTTTTCTTCCCTACTTAAAGGTCATCCAGGGACGGCGACACAATCTCGGCAAGTTTTGCAACTGCGACCAACATGGGAGACGCTTCTGCATGTAATGAGCCGGAAAAAACACACAGAATGTGCAACGCCCACCCCCCCCCCCCCCAATCCCGGGTTAATAATATTAATTATTAAAGATAAAGGGGGTTGGGGAGGGGAGTTTGTCCCCCACCTCTCAACCACCAGCTGCTGCCATGAAAAATCCCTTTTTTTCCATGCAAAAACACTCCGGATGGAAGTGTCACTCATCAGCGCTCGGCAAATCATCCCTGCAATTAATTACCTTTACAGAAATTAATAATTTCTAACCCAAATCCATCCAAGGAGGGGGTTATGGAGCTGGAAAAGCAGCGGGAACACGACTCCGGTTCCATTCGGGAAGCCGGGAGTTAAGTGCGTCGGATTTCTTGGGTATGAGACCAAATTTGCGTTTAATTCCTGCCCCCATCACCGCGCTGCTGGGCGGCACGTTCCCATCCCCAGTCCCACCACTCACACTGGAAAACTCCCGCTGCGGCCGAGCCGGCTCAGAACGAAACCAGAAAAAACAGTGGAGATATATAAATATAGATAGAGATCCTTAAGTTTAAGAAAACGGTGTATTTCATGCTCCAAAGGGGGAAGGGGAGGAGGAGAAGGAAGAGCGAGCTGTTTTCCAGGGGGGAAAATACCAAGAGGGATCGTTCCCATCACACCTTTTAACTAGGATAAAATCACGATTTCGGGGGGTTAATTACACTTCATGGCACCACGCAGACAATTTCCTAACACATCCCCCTCGACACCTCCCCCCCCAAAAATTTAAAAATTCATTTGGAGATTTATCCCAGCCATTCCCAGATGAGAATATCTGGGGGGACGGGAATATTTTGGTGGTTGGGATGAAGCAAATGGGGGTTTGATGCCAGTGACCTGCTGGAATTAACCTCCAGGATCGTTCTGGGCTTTTAGTCTCCCAAAATTAATTATAAATTAAAAAACACTATAAATTAATTAATTTGGGATGGGGAGGGTGTTGGGGGATCACGGCCGCTGCCGAGCGGCCGGGAGAGCTCACAGCATTTAATAACTCACAGTTTCGGATAAATTAATGGGAATCGGGTCAGGAGTTCCAGGTGGGATATGCCCGGCCGAAGCTGAACCCTGCGGGGATCCAGGAGGTCCCGGCGGGGTCACCCCAGCCTCGTATTCCCCAAAAGCCACCTCGGCCCTTGCTGGGCTCTGGAGCCGCCTCCCCCGGCCCGGCCCGGTCCCGGAACGGGCTCAGAGCGGGGGCCGGTGGCGGGTCGGTCCAGAGCGGATCCGCACTTCAGGGGAACGGCGAGCCCAAAAGCGGCTGCCGGGCGCGCTGCGCCGGCATCGGCCGCTCTTCGGGGAGGGATCCACTCGGGCTCAGGGTACAAAATAAAGCAAAAAGGTGATCGCG
>NC_031789.1:91338-100631 GCF_001522545.3 Parus major
AGTGCAGGGTGTGTGTGTAAGTGCAGGGTGTGTGTGTGTAGGGTGTGTGTGTAAGTGCAGGGTGTGTGTGTGTAAGTGCGATGTGTGTGAGTGTGTGTGAGTGCACAGATCTCTGTGTGAACTGTGTGTCAATGTTCACGTGTGACTGTGAGTGCACAGGTGTGAGCATGCGAGTGTCAGGTGTGTGCAGGTGTGTGTAGGTGTGAGTGTGCAGGGTGTGTGTGAGTGCAGGGTGTGTGAGTGTGCAAGGGGCTGTGTCTGTGCACACCAGTGTGTAAGGGGTGCATGGCTGTACAGGTGTGCACCAATGAGTTCACACCTACAAGTGCCTGACTATGCCACCCCCACCCCAAAACTCCCCGTTTCCCCCAAATTCATATTAAAAAATTCTTAAACGCCACTAAAATCCTAAAGGAGGGATGGAAAATGCAATTCCCCTTGTTCCTGTAAAAGGGAAAAAAAAAAAAGTGTTGGGAATAGTGACCAAAAAAATGAAAAAATGTCACCAAAATGAAAAAATGCACGCAAAGTGCACAAATATTGAAAAAATACTGCAAAAGCACAAGGAATTATTGTACAATAACTGCACCACAAAAAGGTAAGAAGAGAGGGGAAATGTCAAAAAATAAAAAAAAGTTAACTAAAAGTTGCACAAAAATTGAAGAAAAAGGGAAACAACTAAAAAAAATAAATAGGGAAGGAAAAATAAAGCATAGAAATTTATAAAAAAATTTCAAAGCCTAGGGAAAAAAAAGGAATAATGCAAATATTGCACCAAAAAAACTTTAAAAAATCCCCACACACACCAAAAACAAAGGAAAAGGAGCAAATATTGTGTGCCAAAATGCATAAAATTTGAAGTGTAAGAAGGGGGGGGAAATGCGAAGAAAAGACACGGAAAGAGCAAATCCCAAAAGCACCAGAAAAGCAAAACTGGAAATCACACTAATAAACCAGAAAAACTAATATAAATATTAATTTTCTTTCCTAAAGATGCCGGATTTTGCCCCAGGTTTGGCCATTCCCAACAATTCCTCAGCTGTGAATTCCTATAAATAGCCATTGGATCCATCCCAGCCCCTTTTTCCCCTCTTTTCCCATCCCAAGGGATCCGGGTGGGGATTTTGCCGACTCGGCATTCCTGGTGGGACCCCTCCCCGGCGCCGTGGGAATGCTGATGGAGGGAAACGTCCGGAGCGGGATAATCCCGGCGGGGCCGAGGGGCTGGAGAGGATTTGTGGGGATTTGCTCCAGGGAAAAGGGTTAAAATAACACCGAGGGAGGGGAGGACGGGGTAGGCCCGAGGCCACCAGGGTGGGCTCAGCCATTCCATGGATTTGGGTTTTGCTGGGGATCAAGGCCACAGGGTGGGCTCAGGGTCTCCATCTGTGTCCAGGACAGGTCACGGGGGTGAGATCAGCTTCTCCACGGGCCTGGAGTTCTGCTGGAGACCTGAGGCCAGAGGGATGGGCTCAGGGAGTCCAGTGGTGCTGGAGGACAGGGACAAAGGGATGAGATCAGCCTTTCCCAGGGATTGAGGTTCTGTTGAGGACAAGGGATCATAGGGATGGGATGAGCTTTTCCAGGGATCGGGGTTGTGTGGAGATCAGGGACAAAGGGATGAGCTCAGCTCTCCATCCTCACCCTCTTCCCCACCACAGATTTTGGCTTTGATGCCCCCAGCACAGTCCCCCACACCCACCCCAGGGTTGTCTCCCATCAACTCTCATTCCCAGCAGACGAGGAAATCCGGGTTCCCGATCCCCACGGTCCCTTCTTCACATGCCATCCCTCATGACGAGCTCGTTATCTCACAGCCTCTGCCACCCCGACCCAGTGCCACCCTCAGGAACATCAGGGACAAGCAAGTCCTGGTGACACACTGGATTTGGGGAACGGATTTGGACACAGCTCCCATTTCTTCAGGCAAAGCCCAGGATGGAATCACCTTTCCAAGGATGTTTTTTGGGGAAATAAAGCTATCACCACAGGATGGATCATGGGAGAGAATTTGGTTTTGCTGGGGCTCAATCCCATAAGCCAAAAGTCCTGGATTGTCCCTTAAAATACAGGCAAGCCAAATAATTCATCCCCCAACTCTGAACATCCTTAGGATGGAGTTAATCCACTCCAGGGGGGAATTTATTTCAATATTTCCAGAGTCCTTGAACATGTTTGAGCCTTGAGGAGCTTTAAAATATTTCCCTGAGCCAAAAAGTTGGGGTTTAAAGTCCAGAATGGGACTTAAAATCCAAAAATGGGATTTCCAGACCTCCACCATCCCAATCCCTCCAAATTAAAATAAATAAATAAATAAAAATAAAAAAGACAGAAGAAATATGCAGGAGGGTGTAATTTCAGTCCAACAAGCCCAGCCCCCAACAGCTGGACCATCTGCCTGACACTACACCACGGTGATCCTGCCAGCATTCCATGAACTGGGTGTTTTTCCTGGCGTGAAGATCTTTGACGGGGTGGATTGAGCCAGGGTCGGGTCACCTGGAAAGCTTCAGCCCAGGTGATGAAACTGGGGATAAAGTCCACCCAGAAACAGGATTTGTCATAAAAATTGGGTTGGGCAACATCGACAAAACTTCCACAGGGATTTCAGCCTTTTTTAAAATGCCCTAACTTGACTTTCCATTGGGATTTTGAGCTGCTCCCATAACGATTTTTGGCTCCTTATCTGGGGGATGCTCCTGGAACCTCCTGCTCCAGCTCTAGGGATGTGACAGAACTCTTGAATATCCTTCACATTTGGACTTAACAGCTGAAGCTCCTTGGATTTCACTTTTTATCCTTCAATTTGGATTAATTAAACCCCAGGATTAGTAAAACTGTGATTAGAGTGCGTTAAACCCTCCAGTCCTTGGGTTAGAGTGGAATGGAGAAAAGTTCCATGTCTGAAAAAGCAGGAACACTGATCCAAATAAAATCAATTATTATAATTTAATGTATTCCAATTAATAAATAAAAAGTTTTCCAGCCCAGGCAGTGACTTCCTTGTCCTAAACTGACCTGGTTTTGTTGGCTTTTCACTCAATAAACACAGAAAAGACGGAAAAACAAAGGGAATTTCTGGTTTATCCAGAAAAGGGAGGAAAAAGGGGAAATTACTCCCCCAGTTCTGGCTCTTCCAAAGGTGGGTCTTCCATTTCATCCTTTATTTTGCATTTTTAGGGCACCATGACGTGGATGAAAACATGGATGAAAAGAGGTCGGGGCTAAAAATAACTGGGTGAGTCACGGCCAGCACTAGGAGTGTTGTGCTGATGGAGCCAGAGCTGAAACCCATGGGAATAGGAGAGGAAAAAAATTTCTCTTTGGATTCACAAATTCATGCATGAGGATTCCTAGTCCTTCTCCAAAAAGAAAGAAAAAGGGGGATATATGGTTATACATATATATATATATATATATACACACACACACATATATGTATTTAATCCTGCTTTTCCCATTCCATAAAACTGCCTTGGATTTCCCAAAGAATCCCCAAAACAGCCAAAACAGCAGAAAAAGGTGATTTTTCCCCTCTCTTCCATGATATTATGATGGATTAATACCCATTTGCCCAAGATTTTCCCCTTGGGGAGCTATTTCTTAAGTCAAAGGCTGTTAATGACAATAATTAATCATTAATGATAATAAGCGGATAATGGCCACTCCCGTGGCTTCATTTACAGGGATGTGCTCATTTTTTTAATTTTTGGAATAATTCTTTGATTTTATTTCATCTCGTTGTGATGTAGAGGATACCATGGGGGAATTTTTGGGGGGAGAGTTGCTGAGTTTTTGGAGTCCAGTCACGGGAATTTTCTCTACTTGGGGAAGAAAAGGGTGGAAGGGGGAGAAAAAAAGGTGGAATAGGGAGAAAAAAAATAGATGGATTACAAAGAAAAAGGGGGGAATAGGGAGAAAAGCCAGAAGAACAGGGAGAAATAAAGTGGAATAGTGAGAATAGAACATGGTACAGGGACAAAAAGATGGAACAGAGAGAGGAGGTGGAACACTACTTTTAAAAAAAGTGGACTGGAAGGAAGTTAGGAGAGGAATGAAGAAAATAAGTTGAATATCGGGAACAAAGTGGAATAGGGAGAAAAAAAAGTGGAAAGGGGAGAAAACGGGTGGAGCAGAGTGGGAAAAAAAAAGGGGGGGTGGAATAGGAACAAAAATGGGAGGATTAGAGACAAAAACCGGGTGGAATAGAGAATAAAAAGAAGGGTGGGACTGAGAAAAAAGGTTGGGATCAGAGAGAATAAAGGTGGAATAAGGAGGAAAATAGATGTAATAGGGAGAAAATGGGTGGAAGACAGTGAAAATAGGTTGAAAGCGACAGAAAAGAAGGTGGAACACAGGGGGGAAAAAAAGTGAGTTAGCGAGAAAAGGGGCGGAATAAAGCCGGTTTTCCCTTTTCTGCCACTCCCGTCACATTCTCAAGGTCGTAGCCCACTCGGGGTCTTGGGAATCCTGCGAGGACGGGGGGACTGTGCCAGAACCCTCAGTCCCCCACTCCGGCATCACCATCCCGCTGGGAATCCACCCACACCTGCTCAGAGTTAGGAATTTTCCAGCTTTGGGGGAATTTTACAGCAGCCAATCACAGGATCCCACTGAGAAATCCAGTGTTTGCTCCGAGTGATGAATTTCTTTACAGACTTTGATCTTCCTATCCCATATTCTCTGCCAGGCTCTGAAAACCCTTAAATCCTGATTTTTTCCACTCAAAATAGCCCAATTTGCCAAATGTAAGGCATCCTGGCAACCCTGGAGCTGCTGGTATGGAGGCATCCTCCTTCCAGGATACCTGGCATGGCCGGTCACTCCTGAGGAGCCTGGAAAACGGCTGGAGATGGACTTTGGGGATGAATTTAGGGGATCTGGAGGCAGAGGGTGCACAAATGTTGGGTTTGAGGGTGGGAAGGTTGTGGGGCTGTGAGCCCGGTGCTGCCGGGGGGTACAGGGTGTTCCACACATCGCACTGCAGATGGAGAAGGAGATTCCAACTTTTGGGGTGCTCCATTTAAATTAATTAATTTAATAACGATTTTCCTCTTCCTTCACAAAGTACATTTTACCCCCTGGGCCCACCAAAAACATGTGAGTGCAGGTGGCTTTGGCATCCCAAGCTGGATAACACTAGGAAGCAAAAGAAAAGCCCCAAAATCCTAATTTCTTCCATTAAAAATCCCTGGGGCTCCAGACAAGATGGGCTTTGCCTTCCCTGCCTTGCTGGACTGAGAAGTGCCCAGTTTTGAGCACTGGGAATGGGTCGGAGCAGGCTCCATGGGCAATTCCCGCCCCGCAGGAAGGAGGATTAATCCCCATTACCTAATTAACTGCCTGAATAATAATGAGTCAGGTATTTGTGTGTCATCAGCCCTTGACTGCAGGGACATGTCAGAGACAGCGAACGCGGCTCAGCAAATCCAGGAGCTGAAAATCCCTGCGATCCCCGTTTTCCCGGGAGGGAGCAGCTCGGCACGGGGGGCAGGGGCTCCGTCCTGCCAGGAAGATTCAGCTCGACTTTCTGGGATCATTGTCCTTCCAGGATGGTGCAGTTTTATTTGGGGGATATCATAATTCCAGGAAAATTAAATACAATGTTTTTGGAATCGTTGTTCTCTCAGGATGACACAATTTGATTTCTGGGGGATATCACTCTCCCAGGATAACTAGATTTGATTTTTATAGAGCCTCCCATTCTCCCAGAATGATAGAACTTGAGTTTTTTGAGGAATATCACCCTCATAACGTGATGTAATTTAAATTTGGGTGGGCAATATGAATTTTTTGGGGAGTATCACTCTCCCTGCACCAGGCAATTTGAATTCTGAGGGGGTCATAATCCTCCCAGGACAACTTTGAAATTTTGGAGTGATAACACCCAGCCAGGCTTATAAAATTTGATTGGGGGGGGTGGGGGGCATTATCCTTCCAAGATAATGAAATTCTGTTTTGGGTTCCAGGATACTGGAATTCGAATTCTGAGGGATTATCATCATTCCAGGATTATGCAAATATGCAAATTGGTTTTAGTGGTGGGGGGTTGGGGGGAGGGGTGCATCAACCTCCCAGGGGGACGAATTTTTATTTTTGTGGGGATATATCCCAGCCAGAACAATGCAATGGGATTTCAGGGGGGGTTATCACCCTCCCACAATGGTGAAAATTGACTTTTGGGGTGGAAATCCTACTGGATTCCCAGGACAATGTAATTCACTTTTGGGGGGATTATTATCCTCCCAGGATGAGGCAATTGGATTTTTTGGGAATAGAACCCACGCAAGACAATGCACCCTGATTTTTGTGAGGTTCTCCCAATATCTCTCTGCCTTCCACAGCCTCACCCGCCCTCTCCATAACCCCATTCCCCAAACTCACGATTCAGCAGCTCCCAAAAAACGAGGCAGATTACAAACTCCTGTCCAAATGGGAGAAGAAGAAAAGCCATGCTGACAGCTTGCTTCCAAAATAAAATATCTCCAAATTCCCCCAAAAACATCTTATAAATAATCTGGAATAAAAGGTTGGATCAATATTATTATTCTAATTATTGTTGTTGTTTGTTTTGTTGTTGCTGTCACTGTTGTTGTCAGCATTGATGGGAGCAACAACACAGCTCTTTGAACCCTTTCCTTGTGGATTTGGGGATAGTCTCCCTATTTTTGGGGGTGATACAAAGCCATTAGATGAAAGCAATGGAAAATATTCCCAAAAACTCTGACCTGGGTGGATTTTCTGATGGTGCTGGGTCACCATCCCCCTGCTTCTCCCAATTAAAAGAATTAAGGCAAGGAAATTGGAAATGTGGCCCCTGCTGCCCCTCGTCAGGAGCAATTAAATCCTGTGAGTTAATGAGCAGGATTTAATTAGGAAAAGGGAAAGGCTCCACTCATTAGATGCAAGTGGAGACAACAGAGTGGGGGGTTCAGACCCCCCAGAAATGGGGGATGATGGGAAGGGCCTGGCTGTGGAAAAGGAGGGATCAATGCTGTTTGCCATGAAATTCCCGTATTTGGGGGTTTTCCCAGCTGGATTTGGCCAAGGAGCTGCCAAGAGACTTTTTGTGTCATGTCCAGGTGTTCTGCTGGTTTAAGGATCTTAAACCCAAATTTGAGGCTCAGATGTGTCTGGAATTCAATGATGGCCAAACCGGCTCCAGTATCTCTCCAGGTGGATTTCCCATTCCCGGGGATGTAAATGGGATGGAGGCAAGTAAAAGCCCTGAGGATGTGGCAAAGAGTGAGCACCAAAGCCTGGCTCAATCCCAGATATCCCCCTGTACCTTGATCATCCAATCCACCACGCACCCGTGTAAGCATCTCCTGATATTTTCCCAAGCTTCACTTCCCACACAATCCTCTGCAATCCCATAGAATTCCAGGCAATCCCAGCGGAATCTAACGCAATCCTATGCAGTCCTATGGATTCACCTGATTAAATGCCATGCAATCCCATCAATAATGCCATTCAGTCATCCCAAGGAATCCCATTCAATCACCCCGTGGAATTCCATGGAATCCCATGCAATCCCCCCATGGAATTCCATTAAATAGCATGCAACCAACCCTTGCAATTCCCATACAATCACCACAAGGAATCCCATTAAATAACTTGTAACCATCCCATGCAATTATCCCATACAATTCCCATGTAATCCATGCAATCCCATGCAAGATGATGAAATTGCATGCAATCATCCCATGAAATCCCACGTTATTCCTGTGTGATTCCCATGCCATCCCAAAAATCCAGCCCCGCGGGTAGCAGCTCTGCCACATCCTGCGGGAAGGGTGGGGTGGAGCTGCGGCAAAGCCCCCAGCACTGATTTTTAGTACCGAATTCTTTGCATAAGAAGGAGATAGGAAAATGCTGGAAAAGTGCTTCCCAGCATGTCCAGGCATGCTGAGGAACCGGCCCAGCTTCAACCATTCCAGTGGAATTGTGCGATGATTAGAACATCCCATAAAGTCTGGAAAAACCTCTATCGGGCTTCCTTGCGTGCTTCAAGCCACAGTTTTGGGAATGAGGGGGTTCAGCAACATACACTGGGATGATGAGCAATGACAGTGGGATGGATCCAAATTTTTGGGAATGTCAAAGCGAGGTCACCCCGGATCTTGTCAGGGCTTGCCCATTCCCACACAGCCATTTTGATCCCGTCCGCACTTTCAGTCTCTGAAATTCCTGTGGCTTTTGAATTTCACTCTGTGTTCCCCAGTCTGTAGTTTCTGAAGCATTTTCTCCTCTTTTCCACATTTCCTGGCTCATTGAGGGGGATCAGCATTGCAGGGCTTCACCCCCATTTCCCATGGACGTCCCAAAAATGTGGATCAGACCCAAAGCTCTCCCTTCCCAAACCCAAGGTCAAATCCTGACAACACTCTCCCAAAACTGCTCCAGCCCAGAGCTGCTGGGACCTGCCCTGCTTGGCCACCAGAGCCCCAAAATTTTGGGGGTGGGGTCAGGTCAAGGCTTGTTGCTGCCTGTTGCGGGAGTCGAGGCTGGTTTAGGAAGCGTTGCTCTGGATCCAGGTGGAGGCTGAGTCCAGGAAAGATCGTGACATGGATAGGCACCATTTCCCAGGGGGGATTTTGGGGAGGGGGCACCATGGGGAATAAAGGAAATTGCAGGGTGAAGAACACCCATGGGGGGTGAAGGACACGGGGATTTTGGGGAGGGGGCACCATGGGGAATAAAGGAAATTGCAGGGTGAAGAACACCCATGGGGGGTGAAGGACACACATGGAATGAAGAGACACAGGTCTCTGGGGTGGAGAACATTCACAGGATGAAGAACATCTGTGGGATCAAGGACATCTGTAGAGTGAAGGACATCCATGGTGTCAAAGATACCCACAGGGTAAAGAACAGCTGTGGAGCCAAAGAAGTTCAGGGAATGAGGAACATCTGCAGGGTAAAGGACCTCAATGGGGTGAGGGACATGTGTGGGGAATGAAGGACATTCCATGGGGTGACAACGGGCAGAGGTCCTGGAGCACCATTTCAGCAGGGTCCCACCGAGGGGTCCTGCACTGGGGACACCCAAGGGCAGGTCACTGTGGGGTCGAGTTGGATTTTGGGGTGAGGCCCCAGCCAGGGTCCAGCGGAGCTTCCAGGCTGTGGGAGCAGCAGGAGCAGGAACAGGAGCAAGAGCAGGGACAGGAGCAGGGACAGGAGCAGGAGCAGCAGGGACAGGAGCAGGAACAGGAGCAGGAGCAGGAGCAGGAACAGGAGCAGGAGCAGGGACAGGAGCAGGGACAGGAGCAGGAGCAGGGACAGGAGCAGGA
>NC_031789.1:100815-101910 GCF_001522545.3 Parus major
CAGGAGCAGGAGCAGGAGCAGGGACAGGAGCAGTAGGAGCTGCAGGAGCAGGAGCAATTCCTTCCTCATTCCAAGCCGTTGCTCAAGGGCGGGGTGGGCGTGTGCCGGCCTGACACAGGCGATGGGCACTGTCTTGCCTGGGAGCTGCCTCCGCTGTGCCTCCTTATCCCCTCTTTGCCCATTTTTTGGGGTGCTCCAGAACTGGATGGTAGAAAAAAATCCTTCAGTATTGGGGAGCAGCATCATGTCCAAGCCATTTTCCCAGGGTCACACTCCCTGGCAACGAGCACTCGGCTGAGGCGTCTCGCAGCTCCTGCACCCTTCAACGTCCCCACATCCTACCTGCTCTTTCAGGAGCCAGATTTAGGGAATTTGCTCCCAAAAACCTCCCAAATGTTCCCAGCCCCCAATCTGTGTGTGCCAATGCCAGGTGTGGGTGTTGGGAGCTCGAGGCCCTTTTTTTGATGCGTGTATTTGGAAGTTTCTACAAGACGGGGACAACCAAAGGAAAATGGGAATGCTGGAGGCTCCAGTGAGAGTCAGGCATGGGGGCTGGCACTGCACAGCCCCTCGCACGGGGGTGCTTTCACACTCCCTTTGCACATTCCCTGTGCACACACTCACCCCCTGTTCACACTCACCCCTTTACACACTCACTCTTCACACACTCGCTTCCTGCTCACCTCATCTGCACTTCTTCCCCCTTGCACACTTGTTCCCTTGTTCCCCTCCCCCTGCACACCTGCTCCCCTTGCACACTGCACACACGTGCTCCCTTTCTATGCTTGTTCCTTTTGGCAGTTTGCTCTCCTGGTTCCCTCTGCACACTTGTCCCTTTGCACACCCATTTCCATGTGTTTGCTCCAGCATGCCCTTGCACGCTCGGTCCCTTTTTCCACTCACTGTCCCTCTGTGCTCACTCCCCTTGCACACTTGTTCCCCTTCCACTCTCACTCCATTTGCTTGTGCACTCCCCTTGCACACTCAGACCTTCAGCAGCTTGGTGTGCTTCTAGGATTGTTCTCCTTGCACACTCCCTTCCACACTTGCTCCCTGTGCACACTCACTTCCCTTGCTCATTTGTTTCTGTCACAC
>NC_031789.1:102169-121336 GCF_001522545.3 Parus major
CTTGCACACTCCCTATTCCCTCCTGCACACCCCATTCCTTTGCACACTCCCTGCCCTTCACACCTGCTGTTCACAAAAAGCCATGAGGCCAAATAAACCCAGGGAAAGATTTATTCCCTTTGCTCCCAGAATTCCCAACCCTCCCCCAAACGTGGGGCTGGGGGATCCGGGTCTGACCCCCCTGGCCTGGAGCTGTGCTTTGTTCCCCCCCTGTGGAATCCCAAATTTGGGGTCCCTCTGACCAGGAGCGGAGCCCCTTTCCCACGACCCGGCCCCCCCAGGGTTATTTTCGCCGCCTCCTGCGGTGGGAGCTTTTCTCTCTCTTCCCTTCCCCTGCCCAAGGTTTCCTCCCAGCTTCCTGGCCCGCCTGTTTATTCCCAAATCCCAGATTTCTTTGTTTGCCTGGCAGTAATTTTCCATCGAGGCTCCAAATCTGTGAATTCCCACATTGCCCATCTGAAAAATCCACGTCCCAGCAGATAAAACCATCACATTTGTGGGGTTATAGGCACAAAACCCCATTTGTTTTCCCTCCAAGTCCTGAAAATTCATTTCCATAGAAGGTGGGGAAATAAATTTGGAAGAACAAAAATATAAAGTTAGAATAAATACATTTCTGCATGGAGGATCTTGCCCGAAAAAATCAAAATTTTAAAAACTGGGGGGGGAATTATCATTTTGTGTCCATCAAAAAGAGATTGACATCAGGATCTGGGACACCAGGGAACAGTGGAAGGCTTTCATTCGTGGCTTGTGGCTATAAGGACTCGGAGGGCTGTTTTCCCTATGGAGAAGAATCCTGAGGATGTTGGTTTGGGATGAGCCAGGGGTTGGTTCCCAGGTGGAAGGAAGGGCTGAGGTGCTCAGACACATGAATATTTTAAATATAAGTAAAATATTCATTATAGATTAATATATAGGAGGATTTGGGTGGGTTTGGCATTCAGAAGCTGCAAAATTAGATGTAAATATCTCTCTTTGAAGGCTAATTGGGATTTTTTTCCCAAGAAAGTGACAATAAAATACATGCATAGAGTTTTTGGAATCTGGCACTAAAAAGATTTAAAAATGCAAATATATATTTAAATAAATATATTTTAATTTAAAATCATATATTTTAAATATATATTTAAAAATACACATACGGTCAATTTTGCCGCTAGGAAGTTGCAAGATTAGATAAAAAACATATTTTGAGGGTATTTTTGCATTAGAAAGCCATGAAAGTCTATAGGAAAAAATTTATAAGTGGGATACAAGGGTCCTTTTTGCACTGGAAAACTGTAACATTAAATGCAAATAAAGAGAGGGTTTGTGCTGAGGTTTGAAGCAGAAGGCTAAAAAAATTATACATAAATTTAAATATGTGGAGGGTTTGGGGTCTTCTTTTGTGTTAGGAAGACACAAAAATGTATTAAGAAATAATTATATATGAGGGGTTAAGGGCCTTTTTCACTAGAAAGTTGCAAATTTATATATATAGTATATATTTTATATATATGTTTAAAATATGAGACAAAAATAACATTAGTATGTCATATAAATATAATATTAATCTAATAATAATATAAATATATTCATTGAGATATGTTGTACAATGAGTATATGGCAATAGAGTATAGTATGATAAAATAATCATGTAAGATAATAAAAATAATAAAGATATAAGATATAATAAATATGTAACAAGATATAATACAGAAGAATATATAATAAAAAATAAAAAAATATCTGTATTTCAATATTAATATAATATCGTCCAAAGATTACTAAAATAAACAGAATTAATAATATATACTCAAAAAATACTCCCAAAACTGCATATTTTAATCTTTTAAATCCCATGGAAAAACTTCATCATCCTTTTGTCTCTTTTCCCAAGGGGAAGTGGAGCAGAAACTCCCAGCTGGGAGAAGGGTGAGCCCAAGACTGAGCCTCGAGCCCTCAGCTCCCACTGGAGGAGGTGATTTTTGGGGTGGATTTTCCATCATTTTTTCAAAATTTCTCCTTTAAATCCCTGTGATGGGGGGAAACTCTTGGGGTTTTGTAGGTGTTTTCCATATTTTTTCCAAATTTTCACGTTTTAAGTTTCACCAGTGGGGGGAAAGGTGACGTTTTGGGGTGCATTTTCCAGCCCTTAGGAAAGCCTGGAGAGGCTGAGCCCAGGGAAACTCGTGACAAACGTGGAACCAGCTGGGAGCAATCAAATCCCTCTGAAGACTCACTGGAATTGCAATTCTTTGGGAACATTTTCCACAATCTCCCCTTTAAATAACTGAATTTTTAGGTGAAGCTTGTCCAAATTTTTTTCCAAAATTTCCCTTGGACACCACTGAGGAGAGAAACTGTGACGTTTTGGAGTGGATTTCCCATATTTTTCTCCAAAAATCCCCCTTAGATACTTCCAAGAAGGGTAATTGTGACTTTTGGGGGCAGATTTCCAAAGTTTTGCCCAAATTTCCCTCTGAAGCTCCAATGGGGGGAGGAATTGTGATTTCTGGGGGAGCATTTTCCATCATCTAAGAAAGGCCAACCCATGGATGAAGGATTTTGGGATACACCTGCAGCATTCCAGCAGCTGTGGGTACCACAGGTGACGCGGGCAGGGCTGTAACAACCTCAGCATCCTCTCAAATCCCCAAATCCATCTTCTTTTAAGGAAGAGCCTTTTCTAACAAGTTTAATTCACAATGGAATTTTTTTCCAGGTATTTTTGGGCTCTGATTCCCCGCCCAGGGAGATGTTGGGGGCTTGGTGCCTGCGTGGGTTGTTTTCCTCTTCCCGGAACAGCCAGAGAACAAACTAAAAAATAATAAAATAAAAAGTAATCAAATCCAGCTCGGCTGGGGCCATCCCAGGGGCAGGAAAATTCCAGAAAGATGGGGAAAAAAGTGTTTATTTCATTTAGGAAACGCAAAAAAACCCCTCCCGGTGCTATTGACGGCGGGATGTGGCTTTGTGGGGGGAACAAAGGGCCGGGAACCCCCGCGGGGAGGAGGAAGAGGAGGAAGAGGAGGAGGAGGAGAAGGAGGTGGAGGAGGATCCATTTTACATCCTTGGGGTTTAATATGCTCGGAGTTGGGATTATTTCGGCTTTTAATATTACTTATTTTTATATTTTTATTTAAATATTCTTTGGGTTTATTGTTATAGGGTTTTTTAGCTTTATATTGTTTTAATCTTAGTCTTTTAGTAATTTTTAATGTTATTTTAATTTTTATTATTTTGTTAATATTCGTTTATTTATCAGCAATTTTATCTTTTTTCAAAGTTTTTATTAATTAATATTTTTCTATTAACTTTTTATTAATTTTTATATTCCTTTACCTTTTATAGTGCTTTTTTATATTATTTTGGGTTTAATTAATATTTTATATTATTTTGTATTTCTATTTTTTATTTTTATATTATTTTATTCCTTTATCTTCTTATTTTATCTATTTCTCACTTTTATATTCTTTTTAATTTCCATTCTCCTCCCGTTTTATCCATTTTCCTACTTTATTTGTTCATTTTTATTTGTAATTAATTTATTATCACTTTGCCTTATTTTGGGCTTGTATTATTTTATTCCTTTTTTATTATTTTATATTATTTTTCTTTTTCCTTTAGTTTCTTTTTGCATTCATGCGATTTTTGTCCTTCTTTTCCTGGCTTTATTTTCCCATTATTTTCCTTTTCTATTCTTTATCTCTTTATTCCCATTTTTACCCTCCTGCATTTATTCCTTTTTCCTTGTTTTTGTTTTTTCCCATTCATTTCATTTCACTTCATTATCTTTTACACTATTTTACTTCCATATAATTTTCCTTCTCTAGTTCTTAATTTTCAGATTATTTATTTTCTTTTCCCCTTTATTCTGCCATTAAAACACTAAGTTTTGCCTTTTCCCAAACATTTTAAGGACATCCAGCTTTAAAGGGGCATTTTCCATCAGCCACATCCAATCCAGGACCTTTTGAATTTAATAAAATATGGGGAAAAATCCAGTTAAAAAACCCTTTTCAACCAGTAAATGAAACAGTTCCCAAATAATTAAAATTATCATTAATTGTTGTTGCTATTGTTGTTATTATTTTTATTCTTGCTGTTGTTGTCACTGTTGTTATTATTATTGTTGCTGTTGTTATTGTTATTATTACTGAAGAGACTGGATCCCGGGGTGATGGGGACCTGGGGGCACAAGAGGGGGTGTTTATTTTAGGCTGGGTTTGTCTTTGGGCCAGATGAAGAATTCTGGAGGCTGCAGAGATGGAGCTCTGTGGGGACCCCCAAGGGGGGCAGGTCCCTGGAGGACCCCACAGCCATAGCACCCCACTTTGTGAACCTGGAGCACATTTCTTAAACCTGAGGAGGTTTTTTGTCAATAAGAGCTCTTTTTCTCCTTTCTGGGGGCTTTTCTTAAACCTGGGACTCCTTTGTGCCAATCTGGGAGCTTGTTTTTCACACTTGGAGGCCCTTTTTGCAACCCTGGTGTCCATTTTTGCAAATCAGAGACTCCTTTTTTCAAACCTTGAACCCATTTTTGGAATCTGAGGTACCTTTTCTTAAATCTGGGGTAATGTTTTACAGGTTTGGGACCCCCTTTTGCAAACCTGAGACCTCTTTTTGCAAATCTACCACCCCATTGTGCAAACTTGGGGTGCCTTCTCCCAAACACAAAGCCTCCTGCACCCAAACATGAAGAGGCGTCCCTGGTCGTGAAAGAAAGGGGGTTTGGGGGCATCTTAACAGATAAAATAAGGATAAATGTATTTTTAATGCTTTGCTTAGACTCAAAAGGATGTGACTTCTCATTATTTCTCTCTAGAAGCTCCAGTTTATCTTGTAAAATTAAAATTTGGATGGATTTTTAGCATTCATTTCTGTTCCTGGAGATTCTCCCTCATATTTGGGTGGATTTTTAACATTCACTCCCATTCCCGGAAACATTTTCTGATTTCCAGGCAGGAACAAACACTTATTTCCCCTCAAATCTCTTAAAACCAAGCCTAAAAGCTGCGTGAGGCTGATTGAGGGCAGTGTTAGGGATAGAGATTCCCATAAATCTGGCTGTGGGATTTGGGGGCACGTGCCCCAGCAGGAAATATTTTCAGGCATCTATAGTTAAATTTCACTGTTTAATTAATAATGGGGCTATTCTTCGTTAGGAGCTGGTGGGGGATTATGTTGGAGGCAGCTGAGGTTGAGGCTGGATTCTCCTTTTCCAAGTCAGCTCCTTTGCTGGGAAAAGGGGTTGTTAATTTATATATTTGTATTTTATAGAAATAGATCTATAACACTCCCTCTCTCTCTCTGTATATCTATATAAAATATTCATATTGATCAATAAAACAGAATTTATAGATTATATATTATCTTTCTATAATTTTATTAATATAGAAATTATTAGATAAGAACAAAAATTAATTTCCATTTTTTAAATAGAGAGATTATAAGCATAATTTGCAAACCCTGGGATAGCCCAGCCTGGGGGGGGTTTAAACCTCCCCTCCACAGGACTACAAAAAGCATAAATACTCTGAAATCCCCCTTTTTTCTTCGTTTGAAATATCACAGTGAACCCAGTCCATTGGGCATCTTCCCCCTGCACATATTCCCAGTGCTGAGATGTTAATCCATGCTGAATCGCCTCCCGGAAAACTCTGCCGGGAAGGCTTTAGGAGGAAAAAAGCCCTCAGTGAACACGTTTGCCATGGATTTTCATGCCAAGCCGGATTGGGAGGCGGGTGCTGGGTGTTGCTCCGACCCACATAGAGGATGGACGTGCCATAGGATGGAAGTGGGGGTTTATTTACATTAAATTTCTCCTGCTGGTGCAAAGGGCTGGAAAATCCAACGCGACAGCTCCTCCAGTGTATTGGCCTCTTTCCGACCTGTTGAGCCGAAATAATTCCCAGGGTTTTTGTCTGAGGTTACCCCAGTTATAAAACACAAAGAAGGGAAGGAGGCTGAAAAGGGGGGAATTTGGGGGTCTCCGGGGCTTGTGTTGTCCTGTGTTATGGAAATGGCATTTTGGAGAGTGGGATTGAGGTAAATTTAGATTTTCCTAGAATAGAATCCCAGTCTGGTTTGGGTTGGGAGGGACCTAAACGCCCATCTTGTTCCACCTCCACCACTTGACACCTTCCACTGTCTCAGGTTGCTCCAGCCTGGTCTTGGGTACTTCCAGGAATGAGGCACTTTCAGGCAGGATTGGTTCTGTGCAATTGGGAACAGCCTCCTCTTCCTCACCACATCCCAGCCCAGCTCCCCCACATCTCCCAACATCTGTTGGCTTGGGAATCTTGGTGAGCCCGTATTGGTCCTGTTTCACTTGACCTGGAGGGTCCCTACTGGTCACAATGTCCCAAGAAAGTGACACCAACCCAAGGCCTGAATGTCTTGACTGGCCATACTGTTAACATCTCGTTCCTTGAGGAGGTCTGGCACCTTCCCTGGTCATGGGAGACAGCCTGGTTGTTATCCCAACTTCTCCTCTCTCACTCCTCTCCCCGGACCAGTGTGGTCCATCAAACCCTACATTACTCACTTCTTCCCCTGGAGAGAGCAGTAAATCCAGGGTGACTCAAAAGGAAGCAAGAACACTCTTTCAAAGGGTGGGAAAAGGAAGAAGCCAAGGGGTAGATAAATAATCACAGGCCAGGAAAGAAAAGAGGGGGGATATGACCCCATGGGATCCATTGTGGGAATAGGATCTCACCTAGAATCACAAGTCCAACCTGTGTGTGAGCTGGAGGTGAAGGTCTTGGGGAGGCAGGGGATGAAGGTCCTGCAAGAGAAGCAAAAATGGTGTGCTGGAGAAGCAGAACCATGAAAAGGAGGAGCTGGAGCAAATGCTGAAGATAAGGGCAAGCTGGAGATGTCCATTCCTCTGGAACTTTGCACATTCCCGGCTCTTCCTTGCACCCAGCATCAGGAGGGTGGGGAGGCTCTGTGGCCCATGTGGGTTTAATATCAGCCAGAAAGCAAAGCTGGAGGTGAAACCCAAGCAAGGCCACATCAGCTCTGGGAAAAGTGAGGGAGAAGAGTTGATGCCAGGGGAACGAAGGCAGCTCTTGGACCCCATTTCCACTGACAAGCAACAAGGAAGGTTTGAGCTGGTGGAAGATTTTGTGTCAGTGACATCAAAGTACCTCCAAACAATCTGCCTGGAGCTGCCCTGTCCCAGCTTCATCCCATGTCAGAGGAGACATGAGAAGAACATCCATGAACCTCTTAGAGGAGACAGCCTAAACTTTGTGTTTATTTGAGATCAGGTGCATGTGGGGGTGACATCACACATTTTTGCCCCAAAATCGCCAGATTTGCCCCAAAATTGCCAGGTGTGCCCCAAAAGCAAGGTGTAATCAGACTGGAGGCAATTCTGGGATTTGGTCACCCTTTCCAAGTCTCAAGAATTGGTCAAAAGAGACCAATTTCCAGCCAATTTCGTCCTCAGGTGCCAACAGCAGCCCGAACAGCCCACTGAGACCAGCTCACATCCCAAACCCCCGTGAGTGCCAGAACCCAGATCCACTCCCTGCCAGCCCAGGTGATGTCGAGCCTGGCTCACTCCCATGGCAGATAAACCTGAGTTCATGCTGTTGTTTTTCCCTTGCTACCATTCCCAGGATCCAAGCACATCACTTCCAGTGGGTGGTGGGACCATAAAAGGAGTTACCTGAAGAGAAATTCCCAGTAATGGGCCACTCTATCATGTTTGTAACATCTTCATCAGAGCCAGTCTTGGTGTGCAGAGATTTTGGAGGTGATCATGTCCAAATTATGGATGGGTGAATGTGGGGATGGGGCTCTCTGAAAGCAGGATGGCCAAGCAAACTCCAGGGGTGCTTCAAATGGTCCCAATTAATCGTTAATTATCAGCAGCACTTCATCTCTACTCAAGAAAATTGAATTTTTGGAAATTTTCATGGTTTATTGAGGAAAACACCTCCCTGGTTGATTCCCAGGAGTTTGGTAAGGGCCTGGGAAGCAGCTCCATCAGCACCAAAGCATCATCACATGTCCCAGGCCATGGTAAGGAGTGTGGAGAAGGCACTGGATCACTGCTCACTGCTGGTGTGGAGGGATAAACACCCTGGATGAACAGGAATAACCCACAGATCCATTTGTTTCCCAAAAAAATGCTGATCCACCAAGGGTTTGGGGAGTTTACAGCTTTATAGCCTCATCACAACACAAGTATTAGGACTATTTTGCTGTAAGAGGGAGGGGTTTCGCTGCATTTTCTCCTCCTTGGATTGATTTGGAGGACATTCCTGCTGGAGGGAAGCAACCCAGATGAGTTCCCCCGTATTTACCAGTAATAACATCTTTCCTCCTCCTAAGAGAACCCAAAACACCAGAAGCATGTTCTCCAGGAGTTTTCTCCAAGGGTACAAACCCATGCCAGAGGTTCCCACACATCCAGGGGTGACTGGACTGGTTGTGGGGTTGGGTGAGTCATCAGCACGGGTGAAAATCTTCTGACCCAACTCCTCTTCCCTTATTTAGGATCACAGGGATGAAATCAAGAGGTTGGGATGGACTGGAAACTTCTCAGACCTGTTGTGCAATGTCTTTTCCAACCCCTCCTTTGAGTTTTCATCTCAGTGTCTCGCTCCAAGATTTGGGATTGCAAAGAGGCAGATTTCCAGCAAAAGGCATTTCCATCCCTGACCCACTGCAATTTGGGCCTTTATAGATGTACCTTTTTCAGGGGGTGATACTGAACATCCTCCCCAGTGCAATATGGGAACCAAAAATGCCCTCAGATCCTGCTGTAAATAGTGAAAAGGTCCAAAGGAAACTGAAATTCCACCAGTAGAGTAGTCCAGTAAGAGAAAATAACCCAGAAATTTGGACTATTTGCAGCTCTCCAACTCAAATCCATGTAAATTTGTTTAATTGGTGTGGGATTCCTCATCCAACAAGGTCCAGGGTGGGTTTGTGTTGACGTTTTCATGGAATAAACATTGGAAATTAGATGATCTGAGCAGGTGTAGGGGCTGATTTCCTGTCTCTGTATTACAAATCCATGACAGAGGCTGAAAAAAGTATCAAATTCATCCAAAATGGTAAAGATGCAAATAATTTATTTGCATTTTTATTTTTTACTTTAACTTCTGTTCCACTTCAATGGCAAGCCCATTGTAAACCCATTGTAAGGCTGTTACAAGTCTAACACAAGCCTGTTGCAAACCAGTTGCTAACCCATTGCAAGCCCACCGTAAATCTATCACAAGCCCATTGTAAGTGCCTTGCAAGCTCACTACAAGTCCACTGCCCGCTGCCTGTTGTAATCTCATTGCAAGACTGTTGCAAGGTTATTGTAAACCTGCTACAAGTCCCTTCCAAGCCTGTTGCAAGCCCCCTGTAAATGCATTACAAGCCCATTGTACACCCATTGTAGGCCCTCGCAGACTCATTCCCAGCCCGCTTCAAGCCCGTTGCAAGCTTGTTGTGGCTCCCTGCAATCCCAGCAGCAAGGGAAGGAGGAAGCCTGGAAGCAAGGCTGGGATCAAAGGAACCCTGCTGCTCCCAACCTCCCCCGGCTGATTTCCCAGCCTGGACTCCCCTCCCTTCTGCTTCCAGTTACGCAGAGGCTCCAGGGCTTCCGTCACGGTTCCGTCCCGCGTGTCGAGACCACAGCCCCGCACGGCCAGAGCCCTTCGGATCCTCCCCGTGGGGCTGCGGGGATTTTCCACCCTCCAGGGCTCCAGTGGGATCTTTAATCTCCCACCAGGACAGCTGCTTCTCCTTAAATCCCAGAGAGTGAAGCCCAGGGTGGGATAGAGGGATAAACCCTTTCCTGGGATGGACTGAATCCAGAGGCAGCCTTGGGAGAGCAGGAGGCTCCCCAGGATGAGGGACAAATGTCAGGACTGGGATTTGTATTCCTGGGATGTGCCCATGTGGAGAGAAGGCGTTGCAAGCCCATCACAAATCCATTGCAAACCCATTGCAAGCTAACTGCAAACTTCTTGTAAGTCCATTGCAAGTCCATTTCATGCCAGTCACAGGCCTACTGCAAACCCTTTGTAAGCCTATTGCAAGCTCCTTGCAAACCCCTTGCAAGCCCATTGCAAGGCTGTTTCAAGCTCATTGTAAATCCCTTGCAAATCCCTTTTAAGTCCACTGTGAATCTACTGCAAACCTCTTGCAAAACCTGGAGGTCCACTGCAAAGTTGGGAACCTTGAAAGTCCATTTCAAACCTCTTGTAAACCCACTGCAAACTCATTGCAAGCCCCTTGCAACCCATTGCAAACCCTGTTGTAAGCTTCTTTTAAGCCTATCTGGACCCATTGCAAACCCTTTGCAAGCTCTTTGCTGTTTCATTGGGGACCTTTGAATCCCATTTCAAACTGCTTGCAAACCTATTGTAAACTAATTGCAAACCCATTGCAAACCTGTTTCTGTCCCATTGCAACCCCGTTGTGTAAATCCATTGCAAACCTGTTGCAAGCCTGTTGCAGGCGCAAGTTCATAGCAAGCCAAGCTCTCATCTCTTTTTTCTGGTCTGGCACTTGCAGGAAGCCCCCAGCCCCCGATCTGAATCTCCCGTTACATTTTCTTTAATTGTTTTTTCCCGCTGGAAGAACGAGGATGGGGGAAGGCAGCAGATCCCATCCCCCTCGCCCCTCGCCCCTGTGCGGGCACCAGCCCGGCTCTCCCGGCCCAGCCGGCTCAGCAGAAGCCGCCGGGCTCGTCGGGCCCTTTGGCTTCATTAGGGCTCATTAACGAAATGCCCGTCTCGCTTTTCCAAGCTGTCAGGGCCCATTACCGTCCGGAGCCCCTCGGCCCCGTCCCGCGGGATGCGAACGGGACGGCAGCCGGGGGATCAAAAGCCACGGGTGTCCCGCTCCAGCGGGGCAGAATAATTTAATAGAGAAGCTGATAATTTATTTTTACAAGGGGTTTTTTCTTGCTGTTACGAGGTTTTTTAATTTTCTTTGCAATTACCAGTCTCGATTCAGCCCGTAAATCTCTCTGCCAGCCCTGTCTGCTCCCATTCCACATTCACCACCAGGAAAACTGGGGTGTTTGTTTTTAATTAAGCTCCAAAATTTTTGGCAAATTCCACTTTTCTCTTTCCAGGGAAATTAAGAGTCACTGGAAAGGCCGGGACGGGCAAGAGGGAGGTGGCGCGATGCCGGTGTGTTACCACTGCTCTCTGCTGGACCCGCTGCATTTCCCGCAGCCAGAGCCAGACACTTCCCGGCTAGACCGGGGGAGGAGGAGGAGGAGGAGGAGGCGGAGGAGGAGCAGACGACAGCAGTGTAGTGTCCAGAGATGCCCCGGCATTGCCACCGTCTGCACAGAATTATCAGCCTTTTCCCAACTCTGCCACCCTCTCCCTGGCGTTGCTACTCCTTCCCCATCACTTCCATCCTCTCCCTAATATTTCCATCCTCTCCCCAGCATTCCCACCTTCTCCTCAGTGCTGACACCTTCTCCTTGGCATTATCACCCTCTCCTCAGCATTCTCATCCTCTCTCCACCGTTCCAACCCTCTCTGCAGTGCTGCCACCTTCTCCCCAGCATCATCACCCTCTCCTCAGCATTCCCATCCTCTCTCTGGGATTCCCACCCCTCCCCTGCATTCCCACCCTCTCCCTGGTTCCCTGTGTGTTCCCAGGCTCAGACTCCAGTGAGTAAAGTTTATTTTTACTTAGGAAATCCAAGGACTGGACTGGGTGCACTGGGAGCAGGTTCACAGGGTGAGAGAGCCCAGCTCAACTCGGAGCTGAGATTTCTCTGGGAGTCTGGATCCAAGTGAAAATCCCTCAAGAAAAAATCCCTCAAATGCAAATCCCTCATGTCTGTGAGCTCCAGGGCCTCTCTGAGGCCTCAATGGATCCTCAAGGGGTGTTTTGCAGTGCAGCATCCAGGCAGCAACAGGACCTGCAAGGATATTAAATGCACTGATATATAATGCCCCAGCCTTAAATGCCCAAGAGCTAAATGCCCCAACACCAAAAAAACACCAAGCTAAACACCCTGACATTTAATGGCCCAGCCCTAAATACCCACTGCAATGCCTCAGTTTTCAATACCCTAATACCCCAAAGCTAAATATCCCCGTGTTTAATGACCCAAAGTGAAATACTCCAATGTTTAATGCCCTGAAATGAAATACCCCAGAGCTAAACACCCCAATGGTTTCATGATCCAACACTAAATATCCCAGAGTTCAGCCCCTATGTTTAATGACCCAAAGCTAAGCATCAGATGTTTAATACCCCTGAGCTAAATTCCCTAATGTTCAATGCCTAAGTGCCAAATGCCCCAACAATAAATACCCCAGAGCTAAACACCCTCATGTTTAATACCCCAGCCCTAAATACCCTAAGCTAAACACCCTATTTAATGTCCCAGAGTTAAACACTAAAGGTTTAATATCCCAGAGCTAAGTTCTCCAGTGTGTAATGCTCCAGTGTCAAATGCTCCAGTCCCAAATATGGATATGCCCTGGTGCTCAATACCCCAATAATAAATGCCCCAAAGTTACTTGCCACGATGTTTAGCACCCCAGTGCTCAATGCCTTGATATTAAATACCCCAGAGCTAAATTCCCCTTTATGTATCAATCTAAATGCCCCAGTGATAAATGAGCTGGTGCTAATTACACTAATTCTTAATGCCTCAGTGCTAAATGCTCCAATATTTCATGCACTGATGTTTAATGTTACAGAGCTAAACACCCTTGTGTTTAATGTCCCAGAGCCAAATTGTTGCCCCAGTGCAACATTCACCAGTGTTTTAAACATTGAGAGTAAATATCCGAGGATTAAAGACACCAGTGTTAATGACTGATGCTTTTATGCTGCAAGGCTAAACGCTTGGGGCTAAATTCTCCCATTTTAATGCCCCAGAGCTCAATGCCCTATTGCCAATGCCATAACCGTAAAAGCCACAGTGCTGAATGCTCCCATGCTTAATATTCTAGTGCTAAAAGCCCCAACACCACGTGCCCCAGAGGTAAATGGATGATTTATGTGTTGATCAAAATGCCCCAGTGCTCAATATCCCAACCCTAAATGCCCCAGAGCTGATTGTCCTGATGTTTAATGCCCCAGTGCAAAATGCACCAACGCTAAAAGTCCCTTCCTTAAGTGCCCCAATGTTTCGTGGGTTGATGCTGAATGTCCCAGCCCTAAACACACCAATGTTTAATGCCCCAACCCTAAACACCCAGAGCTATACATCCTGATATTTGATTTACCCCAGAGCTAAATACCCCATTGTCCAATGTTCCCCGGTGATTTCTGCATAGATGCTGAATGCTCCAACATGAGAATTCCCCAGTGTAAGACATCCCAGAGCTGAATATCCCGCTGGGAAACACACCAATTCTCAACTCTTTTGCCAAATGCCGCCACCCTAAGAGCTCCAGGCACTAAATCCCCCGCCCCGACAGTGAATGCATCGACACTAAACCTCCAGAGCTCAGTGCCGCGGTGTTTAATGCCCCAGGGCTCGGTGCCCTGCTGGAAAATATCCCGATCCTTGGTGCCTTTTTTCTTAAATGTCCCGTTGGCAAATTCCCCAAACACTAAATTCCCCAAACACTAAATAAATACCCCAGGGCTAAATACCCAGGAGCTAAATGTCCGGGAGCTTAATGCCCTGGTGCTAAATTCCCGAACACTAATTACCCCGGAGCTCCATGCCCTGATGTTTAATGTGCCAATCCTAAATATCCCAGAGCCAAATGCCCCGATGTCAAATTCCCAAGTCACTAAATTCCCTGGGTGCTTAATGTCCCAATAGTAAATACACCGGAGCTCAATGCCCCAGAGCTCAATGTCCCGATGCCAAATTCCCCAGGCACTAAATGCCCCAGAGCTCAATGCCCTGATGTTTAATGCACCAACACTAAACACCCTGGAGCCAAAAGTGTCGGTGCCAAATTCCCCAGGCACTAAATTCCCTGAATGCTAAATGCCCCAACATTAAATTCCCCGAAGCTAAACGTCCCGGTGTTTCATGCCCCAGAGCTAAATACCCCAACGCTAAATTCCTCAGACACTAAATATTCCAGGATCTAAATTCCCCAAGCACTAAATATTCTAGGCACCAAATTCCCCGGAGCTCAATGCACCAGAAGCTTTTGGCTCATCCTGCTTTAAACACATCAGTAAAAATATTCCCATCCCAACCAAAAGCAGAGGCTCCATTTCGGGATATCCCCCCCCATCCCAGAGTTTAATCCATTTTCAAACTAGCTGAACGGGTTTAATTAACCCAGTGATGGTGCAGGTTTAAAGCTCTACAAGTGGATTCCTAGGGAATTGTCACCCAGTGGAATTCCAGCTGGGAATCCCTGTATGGAATTTGTGTATGGATCACATAGGATAATCATGAGCTGGTCATTTTTAGTGCTGATAAATCAAGGATTTTAACTGCAGGGAGGTGAATGGATCCTCCAAAACAGCCGGTGCTGGGGAGGTTGGGGTGGTTTGGGATGGACAGATGGATGGTGGGGCCAGAGCTGACACCAAGTGGATGGAAATTGTAATTCCTGCTCTGGGAGCAGAAAACAGAATATTTGGGGAAAAAAACGAGGGGTAAAAAAGCCAAACAAAACCAAAACAAAACAAAACAAAACAGAACAAAAAAAACCCCAAACCAACACAAAAACAAATCCATGGCAAACAAGTGGAATAAAGACCCAAAGGCAGATTGGCTTTTTAAAGGAATATTTACACAAGGCTGGTCATGGCTCTTCTGTCCGTTCCTGGATTGGAATGGGGAGGGGGCCCTGGGGGCACAGAGGGTGGTCTGGGGTCACGGCAGGGACCTCTGCATCCCGGGATGTGCGAGGAAGGGATGGGGGGGATGGATGGGGGTCCCTGGGTGTCCTGGAGGGACACTGAAACCCTGGACTCTGTTAGGGAAAGGACGTGGTGACACTGGCGAGTGGCACTGGGGACCAGTCCAGTGCGACCTCCAACACACCGAGATCTGGAGCCCAGACCTCAGAAAAAGTCAGGATTCTGCCCCTCAAAAAGATCTTTGTACCCCAAAAAAGACTCTTTTTCTTAGAAAGGGCTTTTTGCCCCTCAAAAAAATCCCTTTCTTTCCTCCAAAAGCAGTGTTTTTTCCTCAAAAAAAGGCCTTTCTTTCCAAAAAAAAGCCCATTTCCCCCAATGAAAAGTACCTCTTTTTCCTCAAAGCCCCAGTTTTATTCCAAAAAGCCCTGCTGATGTAAAGAAAAGAAAACTTTTTTTCCCAAAATAATTACTTTTTACCCCAAAGTTACTTTTTTCTCAAAAAAAAAAAAAATTTCACAAAAAAAACAAAACAACACAATTTCCCCCCTAGTTTTCCCCATTAAACCCTTTTTTGACTTTATTTTTCTCACCAAAACCCATGTTTTTAGTCTCCAAAAAGTCCTTTTTTTCCAAAAGTAAGTCGGGTTTTAAAACAAACTAACAACTTTTTTCAATAAATGCTTTTTCCCCAAAACCACACTTTTTTTTACTCAAGAAAAAAGTTTTATTTTTTCTTTCAAGAAAAGCGTCTTTTCCAAAAAACCCTCCTTATTTCCAAAAGAAACCCCTTTTTTCCAAACTCATTTTTTCTTGTAGAATGTAGGGAATTTCTTTGTAGAGCTCTGAAGTCCATTTTCTGCCTTGTCTTTTTCCTGTAAATTTTGTTCTTGTAAAAAGCACCTTTTTTTAGCAGAAAGCCTATATTTATTTCCAATAAAAAGCCCTTTTTTCCCCAAAGCTTTTTCTTTACAAAGCCCACTAAAAAAAAAAAAAAAAAACCACCAACTTTTTTTTCCCCAAAAAAACCTTTTGCAAATTAAAAAAAAAAACAACAGAAACTATCTTTTTATAGAAAATCTTATTTTTTCCTAAAAAAAACCCAAATTTTTTTTAAGAAAGAAGTATTTTCCCTAAAAGCGCCGGGATTGGTGCGGAGCGGTGCCGGGCAGGCCGGATATGATCCTGCTCCGCTCACATCAGAAAATATCCGGCCCCATTGTTCGGGGGAGCCGCGCCGTGTCCGTGCTTTGTTCCCTCGGGACCCCTTTGGATCCACATAAATATTTGGAGAGCCCCAACGCGCGGGAAGGAGGACGAGGAATTTTTTCTCTCCTCTCACCACCCACCACCCCCCTCCCCCGTTTATTTTTTGGGGCCAAATATGACTTTTTGTACCTTGGGACGGAAATTTCCGGCTGGAAACCCAACCCTGCGCCTGGTGGGAGGCTGAATGGTCCCCCCGCTGGGTGCGAACAATATGGATTTGGGATGAAAAGCTTTTCCTGGCCGGTTCCCCGGAGCGATCCGTAATTGCATCCCGCCGTCACCATCGAGGCGCGGTGCCGGAGGGATGCTGCAGGGCAGCGGCGCTCCCGGGGCTCGCTCTGGCATTTCGGGGGGTTCCATGTGCACAGCCCGATCCGGGACGGGGGCGGGATGCGGGACAGGCGGGACAGGCGGTCCATCCCATCCCATCCCAACCCATCCCATCCCATCCCATCCCATCCCATCCCATCCCATCCCATCCCATCCCAAAATATGAGGGATCCGGGGATGAGGGGCGGGACATGGAGTGGGGGACCCATCCACAAACGATAGGGATCCAGGCCCGAGGGGTGGGATGTGAAATGGGGACCCATCCATCCCGAATGGAGCCTCAGCTCCGGGGCGAGGGATGCCAGTATTCCGTGCTCTCCGCGCTGGTTCCCAACCTCTGTCCCAGAGGTGATGCTGTCACCGGACGTGGCAATTTTGGGTTGGAAAGGGCAGGATTTGGGCCATGCGCTGGTCTGAGGTGGTTGTCTGGATGGGTGGTGGGGTGGGATCTGGGATCCTACGAGGTCCCTGGAGAAAAGGGAAAAACAAAAACAAAAAAGGGGGGTGGTGCAAAGAGAAAACAAAGAGGGGAAGAGTAGAAAATGGGAAAAATGAGGGAAAATAATGGGGAAAGGAGGGAAAAGAGGGGAAAGCGGGGGATAAAAGGAGGGGGAAAGGGGATAAAAGAGTCGAGGGAGAGAGGAAAAGAAGGGGAAAAGGGAAAAGAAGGAAAAAAGGGGGGAAATGGGAAAAGTAGGGGACAAGAGGGGAAGACAGGAAAACTGGAAATAAACTGTGGGGAAGAGGAAATAAAGGGAGGAAAATAAGGAGGAAGAGGGGAAGACTAGGGGAAAAGTGGGGGGAATGAAAAAAGAGTAAAGGAGATAAAAGGAAAAGAAGAGGGGTAAAGAGTGAAAAGAGGAAAAATAAGAAAAGAGGAAAAGGGGGAACAGAGTAAAAACAAGGCAAAGGGTAAAAAGGGGATGATAAGAAGGAAAAACTGGAGAAAACAGGAAAAACGGCGGGGGAAAGGAGGAAGAAGAGAAGAAGCAGGGAGCAACAGGGAGAAACAGGAGAGACGGAGGAGACAGAGAAAAAGCAGGGTGAAATAGAGGGGAAAAAAGGGAAATGGGGTGAAAGGGGGAAAGGAGGGAAATCCGGAGGGAAATCCGCGGGGAAACAGGGAGAGCAGGGGTCAGAGGGAAAGCGGGGACGGCGGGATCCGCTCCCGGTCCTGCCTGAGCCCCGGTGCGGGGCGGCGGCGCCTCCCCGCGGCAGCGGCCGCGCAGTCCCCGAGGGCTCGGGGCGTGCTCAGAGCCCCGCCGGCCCCAGCGCCACCCCATAGCCGCCCCTGTGTCCCCATAGCACCCAGTGCCTCCATCAGCCCCCACAGTACCCCGATATCCCCCCAGTATACCAAGAGCCCACCCAGTGGCACCTCGGCCCCCAGAACCCTCATAGCCCTCCCCTTCTCCCACGGCCCACCGGTACACCCACAGCCCCTCATTGCCCCCCAATCTCTCCCACTGCCCCCAACAGGCTTCCTCAGGGTCCCCTCCACACACACAGCCATTACATCCTCCCCCCCAGTGCCCCCTATGGCCCCCTAATTCCTTTTCTTACCCCATACAGCCCCCTAGCCTGTCCCAGTGCCCCCTCACATCCCTCACAGCCCCCACAGTACCCTCACGGCTCTCTGATAGGCCTTAGAGCCCCCCCGACTGCTCATTGTGTCCCCCATATCCCCCCTCCAATCTCCCCAGGATTCCACACAGCTCCTCCAACGTCCCCAGTGCGGGCAGCGCAGCCGATACTGTTCTTGCACAGCTAGGTGGGCCGGGGGCACCCCAAGTGTCCTCAGGGGGGACGAACCCTCGGGTCGGAAGGGCTTTGGTGGCCACGAGTGACCCACGGGTAAGCCACAATCCCCGTGGTGATCCCCGAAAGCACGGGCACCCCCGCCACCGCATCCCAGCGGTCACCACCCTAAGCATGCCCGGAGTGACACAGGAAACACCGGGAATCGGTGCCACCCCCTCCCTGCTGCAGCATCCCGTCGGTAAAGACCCTGAACATCTCCGGGAATATCTCCGCTAGCCCCGATAGCTCTGGAAGCGGCGCTATCCACCCGTTTCTCCTGCCGGTACCGCCCGGCTGAGCTTGGGAAACACCGGGACGGGTGTCACCACCGGCCCGACAAGTCATCCATCCGGTATATACCCTCATTATTCCCGGGTGACCCCCCGGGGGAGGCGGGGGCCGGTGCCATCATCCCTCCAGTGCAGCATCCCGCCGGTGCCGGTCCTAGGGCAGCCCCGAGGTGACTCCTAGCGACCCCAAGCAGCAGCGGGACCCGTGCCCCGCCGCGGCATCCCGCCCATCCCGGTCCCAGCATTCCGGGGTGATTCCTGGAAACACCGGGGACCAGTGCCACCATTCATTCCCACGCTGTGGCATCCCGCCACTACAGACCCTCAGCATCCCCCGGGTGACTTGGCATGATACCAGGGACAGGTCATGGTTGCCTTCCCCCGGTATCGACTCTCAGTATCCCCAGGGTGATCCCGGGTGATCCCCGGCGACGGCAGGAACCGGTGCCACCATCGCCAGGCTGCAGCATCCCGCTCTGGGCAGCCCGGGGGTGACTCCGAGCGACCCCATGCAGCAGCAGCGACCGGTGCCACCAACTTCACGCTGCGTCTTCTTGCCCGAACTGGTCCTCAGCATCCTCGGGGTGACCCTGAGTGACCCCCACTAACGGCAGGGACCGGTGCCACCATCCCCAGGCTGCAGCATCCCGCCGGGCCTGACTCTGGGCAGCCCCGGGATGACTCCTGGAATCACGGGGGACCGGATCTCCCCCGTCCCCCG